>NC_084552.2:55030332-55260332 GCF_033978685.3 Nerophis lumbriciformis
AGAGAGAGAGAGAGAGAGGCGCCATTGTCTGCATTGGTTGTGTAAAACATCACATGATCATGTTCGTGTGTCGACTGCTGCTCGTGGCCCAACTCCTCGGTTCGGCCCAGGTAAGATGACGTCACGTATTGAAGACGCGAACACAATGTTGTGTGTGTGTGTGTGCGTGCAGCTGGTCGTGCACGCCTGTCAACATAGCTGTAGATCACACGTGCACGCGCCCCGAGGTACGCGCACAGGTGCACCTCCATGTCAAGCGCGGTCACGTCACTTTTACTAAAGACACCTGCTCGCTGTAGTAACAACGTTACTGTAGCGTTACACGGTTAGCATGACCAGCTCGCTAGCACACGTGTTGTCTTGCTAACTAACAATGTTGTTGCCAATGTGTTATCTCGTGCAGTGTTTTCCAACCACTGTGCCGCGGCACACTCACGCGAGATACAGTCTGGTGTGCCGTGGGAGATGAGCTAATTTCACCTATTTGGGTTAAAAATAGGTGAAATTGGGGTTGGGGAGGAGATCTTGCCCCAAGTGGAGGAGTTCAAGTACCTCGGAGTCTTGTGAGGGAAGAGTGGATCGTGAGATCGACAGGCGGATCTGTGCGGCGTCTTCAGTAATGCGGACGCTGTATCGATCCGTTGTGGTGAAGAAGGAGCTGAGCCGGAAGGCAAAGCTCTCAATTTACCGGTCGATCTACGTTCCCATCCTCACCTATGGTCATGAGCTTTGGGTTATGACCGAAAGGACAAGATCACGGGTACAAGCGGCCGAAATGAGTTTCCTCCGCCGAGTGGCGGGGCTCTCCCTTAGAGATAGGGTGAGAAGCTCTGTCATCCGGGGGGAGCTCAAAGTAAAGCCGCTGCTCCTCCACATCGAGAGGAGCCAGATGAGGTGGTTCGGGCATCTGGTCAGGATGCCACCCGAGCGCCTCCCTAAGGAGGTGTTTAGGGCATGTCCGACCGGTAGGAGGCCACGAGGAAGACCCAGGATACGTTGGGAAGACTATGTCTCCCGGCTGGCCTGGGAACGCCTCGGGATCCCCCGGGAGGAGCTGGACGAAGTGGCTGGGGAGAGGGAAGTCTGGGCTTCCCTGCTTAGGCTGCTGCCCCCGCGACCCGACCTCGGATAAGCGGAAGAAGATGGATGGATGGATGGATGGGTTAAAAATAGAGATGTCCGATAATGGCTTTTTTGCCGATATCCGATATTCCGATATTGTCCAACTCTTAATTACCGATTCCGATATATACAGTCGTGGAATTAACACATTATACTGCCTAATTTTGTTGTGATGACCCGCTGGATGCATTAGACTTAAACAAAATAAATCAACTCAAGTTATGGAAAAAAGTGCCAACATGGCACTGACATATTTATTATTGAAGTCACAAAGTGCATCATTTTTTTTAACATGCCTCAAAACAGCAGCTTGGAATTTGGGACATGCTCTCCCTGAGAGAGCATGAGGATGTTGAGGTGGGCAGGGTTGGGGGGGCGGTAGGTGTATATTGTAGCGTCCCGTAAGAGTTAGTGCTGCAAGGGGTTCTGGGTATTTGTTCTGTTGTGTTACGGTGCGGAGGTTCTCCCGAAATGTGTTTGTCATTCTCGTTTGGTGTGCGTTCACAGTGTGGCGCATATTTGTAACAGTGTTAAAGTGGTTTATACGGCCACCCTCAGTGTGTGACCTGTATGGCTGTTGACCAAGTATGCTTTGCATTCACTTGTGTGTGTGAAAAGCCGTAGATATGTGACTGGGGCCGGCACGCAAAGGAAGTGCCTTTAAGGTTTTTTGGCGCTCTGTACTTCTTTCTCCCTACGTCCGTGTACACAGCGGCGTTTGAAAAAGTCATAGATTTTACTTTTTGAAACCGATCATTTCCAATATTACATTTTAAAGCATTTATCGGCCGATATTATTGAACATCTCTAGTTAAAAATATTTTTTGCAAACCAGTAATTATAGTCTGCAAATGATGTGCTGTTGTTGAGTGTCGGTGCTGTCTAGAGCTCGGTAGAGTAACCGTGTAATACTCTTCCATATCAGTAGGTGGCAGCCGGTAGCTAATTGCTTTGTAGATGTCGGAAACAGCGGGAGGCAGTGTGCAGGTAAAAAGGTGTCTAATGCTTAAACCAAAAATAAACAAAAGGTGAGTGCCCCTAAGAAAAGGCATTGACGCTTCGGGAAAGCTATGCAGAACGAAACTACAAATGAACTGGCTACACAGTAAACAAAAACAGAATGCTGGACGACAGCAAAGACTTACTGTGGAGCAAAGACAATGTACATCCGAACATGACATGACAATCAACAATGTCCCCACAAAGAAGGATAAAAACAACTGAAATATTCTTGATTGCTAAAACAAAGTAGATGCGGTAATTATCGCTCAAAGGAAGACATGAAACTGCTACAGGAAAATACCAAAATAAGAGAGAAAGCCACCAAAATAGGAGCGCAAGACAAGAACTAAAAGACTACACGAAGGAAAACAGCAAAAAAGTCCAAATAAGTCAGGGTGTGATGTGACAGGTGGTGACAGTACACCTACTTTGAGACAAGAGCTATAGTGATGCATGCTTGGTTATGGTTTAAAGTCATACCCGACAACGACTTTTTATTGTCAACTGAGTTTTGTTTTGAATGATTTCTGCTGGTGGTGTGCCTCCGCATTTTTTTCAACGCAAAAAATGTGCCTTGGCTCAAAAAAGGTTGAAAAACACTGATCTAGTGCAAGCTCAGCTGACTGACCTCTTGACCCCCGGTGGTGCAGGTGAAAAGTGGACATTTTTGGTCATGTGACATCAGCTTGATTAATGCCTTGCGTGTTCTGCTCCCCCCCCCCCCCATTTGTCAGATAATGACCTTATTTCCACCATGTGAGCTCATTAACAGGCTAAGTCTTCAGCAGGCTGACTGCTGGAAACAATAGAAAAGTGGTTCAACAGCAGGTCATTTATAGCACACTGTCTGTATTGGGGGTTACAAGTCCAGCATGGCAGTGGCTACAGTCCCAGTGGGATTCGAGGACAAGTTGGTCAGAATGCGGCGCCGGTCGTCACGGCTGATCATGCTAACGCACATGATGGTCAATTAGCAGCAGACAAGCTCAACACGACACACAAAAGAGCAAAAGAAGCCAAATGTAGCCATGAAATAAACTCAGAGTCCAACTGCCAGAGCCTAAAGTTCAGCAAAGCAAGTACTAGCATTTTTGGCCTCCGATCCAAAATTTTGCTCTCAAATCCAATCCGGTTTTAAATCCCAATTCTATATTTAGACAACAGATTATGGAACAGAAAATGTTATTATTATGTACCGTATTTTTCGGATTATAAATCGCTCCGGAGTATAAGTCGCACCGGCCGAAAATGCATAATAAAGAAGGAATAAAACATATATAAGTCGCACTGGAGTATAAGTCGCATTTTTTGGGGAAATATATTTGATAAAATCCAACACCAAGAATAGACATTTGAAAGTCAATTTAAAATAAATAAAAAATAGCGAACAGGCTGAATAAGTGTACGTTATATGAGGCATAAATAACCAACTGAGAAGGTGCCTGGTATGTTAACGTAACATATTATGATAAGAGTCATTTAAATAACTATAACATATAGAACTTGCTATACGTTTACCAAACAATCTGACATATTTCACTACTTCCAGCTTGTAACCTGCAGTATATGATTTCCTTTTCGGTGCCATTTTTGTTCAGCCCTTCTCAGTTTTTATAAGTTACCGCCAATGTTGAAATGATCAATTTTCATAGGTACGGAAGTAGTAGCAGGTAGGTCTTTTTTTTTTCACAATGCACTTCTGCCATGACCCGCCCCCGCCAAATTTTTATTGGTTGACGTGTGTGTGTGACGATTGCTGATATACGCCTGGTCCCTTACGTAAATGAGATAAATAATATTATTTGATATTTTACGGTAATGTGTTAATAATTTCACACATAAGTTGCTCCAGAGTATAAATCGCACCCCCAGCCAAACTGCAATTTATAATCCGAAAAATACGGTAACTAAAATATCCAAACTAAAAAAAAACAAAATGTTTTATTGTGTTTATAAGACATTCCTAAAAAGCTTATTTAATTTGATTATATTGTTGTAAATCAGATGACATATTACATTTGTGGTATTGAAGGCTACATATAATGTTTTATGCAAAATACAGTGGATCGTGCACAATAACTAATCACCAGCAACAACTTCTATTGGCTCCCATTTAAATCATTTAGTTTTGGCCATTAAAGCTTCCCTGTAACTTTGGACTTATTTTCTTAGTTTGCAAGCAATAACAAAAAAACAAACATTTATGATAAAAAATATCTATTGAATTACCATAGTATCGCCCATATTGCGATACCATACCTGCCAACTACTCCGGTTTTCCCGTAATTAGTACGGTTTTCATCAACCTATTCCGGGTTACGGTTGCAGTGATAAAAAATATGGTTTTTCATTAATTTTAAAAAAATATTAAAAAAAAAGTTTTATTCACGAAATCGCGTAACAATGACAATCGACACTGCTTCCGATAACTTCCTATCGAGCCATTCCGAATGCCATGCGCGAGGCTATTTATAGCACCGCTGCCAAGCACGAGGCACCTGTTGCCATTGTTTCCAAACGAGCGAACGATCATGGAATCAGCCGGAGAAAAATCGCAAACGAGTCTTAAACCGAAAAGAAAACTGCAGTCATTCCGTGAAGAATATTCAAAAGCCTATCCGGGAATAATTATCCGTTCCAAAAAGGGTGAAAACTACACGAATTGCACCTTGTGCAGACAAGATTTTTCGATCGGACACGGAGGAATTAGCGATGTAAAAGACCACGTTGGGACAAAAAAACACAAGTCTAATGCCGTTGCTAGCGATACAAGTGGAAAACTTTCAACGTTTTTCGTCGCCCAAACAGATTCTTTGGATGTGATAAATGCCGAAGTTTTATTTACGGAGGCAATAATTGAGCATGGACTAGAATAAATTTGGATTTTAGCCACAAAAAGGTAATGACACCAATGTTATCTATTGGAATTGTTTAGTACTGTTATACTGTTAAAAGTGTTTGTACTATTTATGCTTTTAAGTCCAAGTTGAAGAAATCTTGTTAAATGTTGACAGCATAACTACCAAAATACAGAAGTATGTCCTTAATATTTTTGCAGTGCTATTTCTGTTGAAAAGTTCAAATGATTACATTAGAGATGTGATGTGCCACTTTTGAAGTGTCTGATGGCTTAAATTAATTTTCATTAATTTTTCATATTTTGAATTCTTTTGAAAGGCTTACAAAAAAACTACATTTGAATTGTAATTCCATGCTATTGACAGGACTATTAATTTTAATGAAGTTAGCTTACCATGTTTACAGTATGATAATTGTGATAGAAATGTGAATTTTAGGCACAGAATATTTTTTACAATTGAACAAGGCAGTAGATTATACAAGCTTGGACAGAAAGTTAATAATGACACCATTTTTTTTAAAATGGAATTGTTTAGTACTGTTTTACCATTTGTTTACTGTAAAAAGTGTTTATACTGTTTATACTTTCAATTAACAAATTGAAGTCTTGTGAAAGGTTGACAGGATAACTGGCATTAACTGTCAAAATAATTTCAAACTATTGAAGTTAGCTTACAGAATAAACATGTCAATCAACCCATATGATTTTTGCTGTAATATTTTTGTTTTGAAAAGTCACTGTGACTGATAGAAAAGTGATGGTTTTAGCAACATTTTAACCTGTCTGAATGCTAATAATCATTTTGCGTCGGGGGGCGAAGCCTGAACCCCCCACCAGGACTTTGTCCTGGACCTACCGGGGCCTGCGGCCCCTGGACCCTGGCGACTAGGTTTTTCTGATTTCAAAAGTTGGCAGGTATGCGATACTAATCTGATATTTGTATAGATCCACTCATCCATGTTTATGTTCAGTAGCTAAAGCTTAGCGGTTAGCGTCTTCTTGCGTCCTCTTATCATATTTAGTGGGACATCTCTAGCTATTTATCGTGGTTTTGCGGTGTTAATGATATTTTTGATATTTCTCGCCATGGAGGCGATGGTTAGTAATAGAAGCAGCTCCGTAATGTGAATAGACATCAACCGCGCTGAGACGATCAGTTCGTTCCAGCTTGCACTCACAATCAAGCCGGTGATCTGGCAGGACACGCACCCTCCTGGAATTTACACACCTCTCACATGCGTGTAACAAGGAATGCAGAAATGTAATTGTGTCCATTGGGACCCTCCCTCTTGCAGGGAAGCGTCCTCCCAGATTCTTTTTTTCTAAGGCTGTCTGAACAAGGAGAGGTGACTACAACTGATGATTAACAATTTATTCGACAAACCCCGTTTCCATATGAGTTGGGAAATTGTGTTAGATGTGAATATAAACGGAATACAATGATTTGCGAATCCTTTTCAACCCATATTCAGTTGAATATGCTACAAAGACAACATATTTGATGTTCAAACTGATAAACTTTTTTTTGTGTGCAAATAATCATTAACTTTAGAATTTGATGGCAGCAACACGTGACAAAGAAGTTGGGAAAGGTGGCAATAAATACTGATAAAGTTGAGGAATGCTCATCAAACACTTATTTGGAACATCCCACAGGTGAACAGGCAAATTGGGAACAGGTGGGTGCCATGATTGGGTATAAAAGTAGATTCCATGAAATGCTCAGTCATTCACAAACAAGGATGGGGCGAGGGTCACCACTTTGTCAACAAATGCGTGAGCAAATTGTTGAACAGTTTAAGAAAAACCTTTCTCAACCAGCTATTGCAAGGAATTTAGGGATTTCACCATCTACGGTCCGTAATATCATCAAAGGGTTCAGAGAATCTGGAGAAATCACTGCACGTAAGCAGCTAAGCCCGTGACCTTCGATCCCTCAGGCTGTACTGCATCAACAAGCGACATCAGTGTGTAAAGGATATCACCACATGGGCTCAGGAACACTTCAGAAACCCACTGTCAGTAACTACACCTGTAAGTGCAAGTTAAAACTCTCCTATGCAAGCGAAAAACCGTTTATCAACACCCAGAAACGCCGTCGGCTTCACTGGGCCTGAGCTCATCTAAGATGGACTAATACAAAGTGGAAAAGTGTTTTGTGGTCTGACGAGTCCACATTTCAAATTGTTTTTGGAAACTGTGGACGTCGTGTCCTCCGGACCAAAGAGGAAAATAACCATCCGGATTTTTATAGGCGCAAAGATGAAAAGCCAGTATCTGTGATGGTATGGGGGTGTATTAGTGGCCAAGACATGGGTAACTTACACATCTGTGAAGGCGCCATTAATGCTGAAAGGTACATACAGGTTTTGGAGCAACATATGTTGCCATCCAAGCAACGTTACCATGGACGCAAGACAATGCCAAGCCACATGTTACATCAACGTGGCTTCATAGTAAAAGAGTGTGGGTACTAGACTGGCCTGCCTGTAGTCCAGACCTGTCTCCCATTGAAAATGTGTGGCGCATTGTGAAGCCTAAAATACCACAACGGAGACCCCCGGACTGTTGAACAACTTAAGCTGTACATCAAGCAAGAATGGGAAAGAATTCCACCTGAGAAGCTTAAAAAATGTGTCTCCTCAGTTCCCAAACGTTTACTGAGTGTTTTAAAAGAAAAGGCCATGTAACACAGTGGTGAACATGCCCTTTCCCAGCGACTTTGGCACATGTTGCAGCCATTAAATTCTAAGGTAATTATTATTTGCAAAAAAATAAAATAAAGTTTATGAGTTTGAACATCAAATATCTTGTCTTTGTAGTGCATTCAATTGAATATGGGTTGAAAAGGATTTGCAAATAATGATAAATGATAAATGGGTTGTACTTGTATAGTGCTTTTCTACCTTCAAGGTACTCAAAGCGCTTTGACACTACTTCCACATTTACCCATTCACACACACATTCACACACTGATGGAGGGAGCTGCCATGCAAGGCGCTAACCAGCACCCATCAGGAGCAAGGGTGAAGTCATTGTATTCCGTTTATATTTACATCTAACAATTTCCCAACTCATATGGAAACGGGGTTTGTATACAAAGGAGTAAGTACAAAAACTAGCAATACCAGCGCTGGAAAGAGAACCGAGCAGTGTAAAGTATGGAGCCTTCTCTGCAAATGGTCGCTCTCCACATATTATTTTGTCCATGTTGCTGCCTTAACTTGGCGTATGTGTTGACACACCCGTCCACTCTCACTTCATCTCGTTCCTGGTACCTCTTCTTCCGGAACCTTAAGTAGATACAATGTGTGTGTATTTGCAAAGATAGAAAACACAGGGTCATTGTTACGTCCTTGAACATAGTGAACTGCACATGAAATGAGATTTCATGCACAGTTCACTATGTCCCAAGGTTAGAAAATATTTTCCGGACATGTCTCCTTGAGTGTGCATCACGTCTTTCAAACGAGTACAATCTTTAGCCATGTGAACACCATGACACAGATGCAGTAAAGATCTCCGATCAGTTTAAAAAGGCTAATCAATCAATCAATCAATGTTTATTTATATAGCCCTAAATCACAAGTGTCTCAAAGGCAACAGCTAGTATTAAAGCTAGTACAGCTAGTATTAAAGCTAGTAAAATATTTTCCGGACTATAAGCCACTATTTATTTCCCATGCTTTGAACCCTGCGGCTTATAAAACGGTGTGGCTAATTTATTGATTTTTTATTCGCTAACTGCCATAATGTTCTGTACTCAACAAATAATTTTCATAGAACATCGACAGAGACACTGAAAAGGTGTGTTTTTGTTTCTGCTTTGGCGCCATCTTTTAGACGAGCTTGGTCACTGCAGTTGCTCCCGGTTGAAAATGTACTTCCGGTTTCGTTCCTTGAATAGGAAGTATTTGTCCATAGCGTATCTGCTTGAAGCGGTTCTTCGTTCATCACTCCAAGCATACTTACTAAAGCATCCCATGTGTGATGTCTGTGGGAGTGTTTTCATGCATATTTGCACGTGCTATTGTATTTTAATCAAGCTAGCGTTGTTAGCATTATCAAATATGCTAACAGGTTTACAAGTGTCTGTGTTAGTATTATTAACTTGCAACGGCATTCTTTTTGTATTATTTTAGTTTCGTAAATTCACCAAAACGTGAAATTATTGAGTCTGTTTAGCTAAATAGAGAGCTGGCTTTGGCAACTAATGGTTCCATGACCATGACTTCTGTTTTGTTGCATCAGTCGTTTTACTGCTGTGTGACCTGCACTGTTTGGGAAACAATTAAGTTTGTTAATAAACATTTACAAAATCTTTTGTACCGGTATATACCTGCGGCTTATAGCCCGGTGCGGCTAATATATGTTAACATATTTATTTTGTCTGAAATTTGGTAGGTGCGGCTTTATAGCCAAGATAATTCAGTACTTACCTCAGGGGTCTTAAGTGCGGCGCTGGGGTCTTTTACGGCCTGCATCTTATTTTATTTTACCCATACTTATTCTAAAAATAACATTTGAACAAAAGTTTCGTTCATCCATCCATCCATCTTTTTCTGCTTATCTGAGGTTGGGTCACGGGGGCAGCAGCCTAAGCAGAGAGGCCCAGACTTCCCTCTCCCCAGCCACTTCGTCCAGCTTGTCCCTGGGGATCCTGAGGCATTCCCAGGCCAGCCGGGAGAAATAATCTCCCCAATGTGTCCTGGGTCTTCCCCGTGGCCTCCGACCCGTCGGACGTGCCCTTAACACCTTAACCGTCCTGACCAGATGCCCGAACTACCTCATCTGGCTCCTCTCGATGTGGAGGAGCAGCGGCTTTACTCTGAGCTCCTCCCGGATGACAGAGCTTCTCACCCTATCTCTAAGGGAGAGCCCCGCCACCCGACAGAGGAAACTAATTTCGACCGCTTGTACCCGTGATCTTGTCCTTTCGGTCATAACCCAAAGCTCATGACCATAGGTGAGGATGGGAGTGTAGATCGACCGGTAAATTGAGAGCTTTGCCTTCCAGCTCAGCTCCTTCTTTACCACAACAGATCGATACAGTGTCCGCATTACTGCAGATGCTGCCTGTCGATTTCACGATCCACGCTTCCCTCACTTGAACTCCTCCACTTGGGTTAAGCTCTCCTCCCCAACCTGAAGATGTTACTCCATCCTTTTCCGGGTGAGAACCATGGTACTTGGACTTGGAGGTGCTTATTCTCATCCCAGTCGCTTCACACTCGGCTGCGAACCGATCCAGTGAGAGTTGACGATCCTGGCCAGATGAAGCCATTAGGACCACATAATCTGCAAAAAGTAGAGACCTAATTCCAGAATTAGCGACTAAGGGCAGCCCTGGCGGAGTCCAAACCTTACTGAAAACGGGTCTGACTTACTGACACCAATCATACAGGGAGTGGACCACCACAATCAGACAGTCCGATACTCTATACTCTCAGAGCACTCCCTACAGGACTTCCCGAGGGACACGGTCGAATGCCTTCTCCAAGTCCACAAAGCACATTTAGACTGATTGGGTCCCCCATGCACCCTCAAGGACCCTGCCGAGAGTATAGAGCTGGTCCACAGTTCCACGACCAGTACGAAAACCACACTGCTCCTCCTGAATCAGAAGTTCGACTGTCCGGCGTAGCCTCCTCTCCGGTACACTTGAATAGATCTTACCGGGAAGGCTGAGGAGTGTGATCCCACGATAGTTGAAACACACCCTCCGGTTCCCCTTATTAATGAGAGGAACTACCAGCCGTGTCTGCCAGTCCAGAGGTACCGCCCGATGTCCACTCAATGTTGCAGAGTGTTGTCGGCATCCAGAGCCTTAAGGAATCTCATCCACCACCCGGGGCCCTGCCACCAAGGAGCTTTTTAATTACCTCAGCAACCTCAGCCCCAGAAATAGGGGAGCCCTCGACAAATTCCCCAGGCACTGCTTCCTCTTTGGAAGACGTGTCGGTGGGATTGAGGAGGTCTTCAAAGTATTCCCGCCCCCGATGTACGACATTTGAAGTCAAGGTCAGCAGTACACCATCTCCAACATACACAGTGTTGACAGTGCACTGCTTCCCCTTCTTAAGGCGGCGGATTGTGGTCCAGAATCGCTTCGAAGCCACCCGGAAGTCATTTTCCATCGCTTCCCCGAACTCCTCCCAAGTCTGTGTATTATCCTCCGCGACCACCAAAGCCACACACCACTTGGCCTGTCGCTACCTGTCCGTTGCCTCTAGAGTCCCATGAGCCAAAATCCAATCCAATCCAATCCACTTTATTTATATAGCACATTTAAACAAAAAAATAAATATTTCCAAAGTGCTGCACAACAATATTAAACACAATTAAAAACAATATAAAATAAATATGATTAAAAACAATTTTAAAGGGTAAAACCAATTAATACAGTAAATAAAAATAAAAATTTTAAAAACACAGAGGACAACAGAGGACCACACAACTCACGTAGTGTTAAAAGCCAGAGAATAAAAGTGGGTCTCAATACGAGACTTAAAACACTCCACTGTGGGAGAAGTTCGAACATGGAGTGGCAGAGTGTTCCAGAGCTTAGGGCCGACCACAGAGAAGGCCCTGTCTCCCCTGGTTTTAAGTCCCGTCTTGGGCACCACGAGCTGGAGCTGGCTCTCGGACCTCAGAGCGCGCGCAGGATTGTAAATTTGGATGAGGTCCGAGATATAATGTAATGTAATGTAAAGCTTTAAAAACAAACAGCAAGGTTTTAAAATCAATTCTAAAATGAACAGGGAGCCAGTGCAAACTCTCAAGGATTGGGGTTATATGCTGGCGTCTCTTGGCCCCTGTTAAAAGTCGTGCTGCCGCGTTCTGCACTAACTGCAACCGGGAGAGAGCTTTTTGGCTAATGCCAGCATAAAGTGCATTGCAGTAGTCCAGGTGACTTGAAATAAAAGCATGCACGACTTGCTCAAAAAGGTTAAAAGATAAAAACGGTTTTACCTTTGCTAAAAGACGAAGATGATAAAAACACGATTTTAAATCGCCATTGACTTGTTTGTCAAGTGTAAAATCGCTGTCTATAGTGACGCCAAGGCTGGTGACTTTGGGACGCACATAATTTTGCAATGGTCCCAAGTCAGTGAGGGCCGGACCAAAAACTAAAATTTCCGTAAGAGTCTCAGAAAGCTATCAAGCTACAGAGTTTGCCGCAAATGTATTTCTTGTAAAGTGTATAAAAAGGAGTATGGAAGCTGGACAAATAACATGCCAAAAACCAACCACTTTCATGTGGTATTGGACAGAAAATGCAGACGTTATCAGTACTAGTCTGATTCAAATCAACGCAGGTCATCAGAATCAGGTAATACACCAACTTATATTCTTGTCTTCGTGAAATAAAGGAATTAAACATGCTTGTATTATCATCAAACACCTTTACCTTGTTAACAAAAACGTCTCTTTTATAAATGAATAAATATAAATTATATATACGAATGAGGTGGATCCCCTCAACTTGGTCAATTGAAAAGTAGCTCGCCTGCAGTAAAAGTGTGGGCACCCCTGATTAATACTGATAATCATTATCTCCCCAATATCTGCATGGATGGGTTTGAGCCTTTAGTTTGAAAAAATGTCCACACGTCATTTAATTTTTCAGTCAAGTTTGAGCCATATTGACTTGCTAGCTAACGTGGGTTATAAACGTTCATTGTTGTTAGCCTTGAAGTCAGCCATGATCATGGCGCAGATTATTGGTGCACTTTCACGTTGAGGATTAACAGCAAACATGCAGAACACATCAAGATTATTAAAAAGCAGCGAGAATGTTGGAAGACGTCCAGTTGACCCGCGTACAGGAAGTAATCATCTCGTGACGTGGTTAACGGGGTGTAAGTTGCGAAAGGCCGCCGTGGGGGGATCAAACAGGGTGAACTTGGAGGGGGGGGCTAACATTAGCATTCCGTGTGCGCCGCCTGCAGGCTCTCGTCTCCGTGGCCATGGTAATGCTGGAATCTGACACACATAATGAGCATCTCCTTTCATCTCTGTTGCCACGGCGACGGCACAGCAGCCGCAGCTTGAATGCGTTGGCATAGACCTCTTTGTTTCTCTGGGGTTAGCGAACGTAAGCTATCTTTAACCTCTGACCCTCTGAAGTAGATATTTGTTGTCCTCTCTGAGGCGTTGGATTTAGAGGACTGACCTGGTTGGAAGACAAGTAAGACAGGACGAGGCGGGACATCACCAATGTGATGACAGGAGATACGCCACAGCTCGGATTTAGGTCACATCATGTGACGAGGAGCTGAAGACACAAAACAAAGGAGAAATTGAGCAGCGTGTCATGTGACTGCTCTCTGTTGGCTGTGACACATCTGGCCGTATTTTATGACTCTCAGCGCTGAATAACGTGTTGTCATGGCGACCGCCATCATTTCCGGTCACTGCTTGAGGCCCAAGGTGTCACTTTTAATAAAAGGAGACACGATAGCATCAGCTGGACGTGTCGTACAACAACAAAAGGAGCTGATCAAAATAGAATTGTCGTTTTCCATCAAGACGGAATGCTGAAGAAGTGCATTCTGGGAATGTGGCGCTTAGGCTGTGTCTCAACTTGGTGCACTTACTGAGTCTTCTGAGTACATAGGTGTGTTCATGCTGAGAAGTTTCTCAAAATCCAGTAACTGAATGTTGCACTTTATAAATCAAGAGATGCACCCATTGATCCACCAACGATCAATAAGTATTATTATCAGTGGAAGACAAGGCCAAACATTTTCGCACCAAATACGAATAAGCAAGGGCAGACAAGAAGCCATGCTAATTGCTAAGCTCGTTTGAAAGCAACACAACAATTACATGCTTAGTAAAGTTTAAGAAGTGTAGATGGAAGCAGGTTACAGCAGAAATTTAGCAGCTATTAAAAGGAAATTCAGCAGATTAACAAGAGAGAGGATACGGTTTGATATAGGGATGTCAAAATCTCACGGTATGGTAAAATTAAGTGGCAGGAATGTTTAGGATAAACACGCTTACTGTAATTGAACACAAAACACAATGCTCAAATGTTCTAATCATCAATCAATCAATCAATTATTTATACAGTATAGCCCTTAATCACAGGTGCCTGGAAGGGCTGCACAAACCACAATGACATTACTGATCAGAATCCACATCCTGCCTGACTGGCTGCAATCATAATCATACTACAAAGTAGGGCTGGGCGATATGGATCAAAACTGATACCCAGTATTTTTAGGTTGTATCGCGTTATACGATATATGACAGTATTTTAAACAAAGTGTTTAGTTTAAACGCAACACCACATTACTGTTACTACCAGTGTTCTCAAACTACTTGAAAAAGATAATTATTATAGTTACTCATTATTTAACCAAAAAAGTAATATAATTACTTTTGTCTGTTTGTATTGTCTCAAATATATACCGCTTTCTAAAATATACCTGGTATTAACAAAACATCGGGTACACCGCCCAGCCCTACAACAAACATAAAAAAATGTAATATCATTACTTTTTAATACATGTAATTAATTACTAGGGAAAGTAATTATTGCGTTACTTTGAAAAAAACTTAAATAATGTCATATGCAGTTGAGAGATGTTTATGAGAACAGCGTGTGCGTGCCTGTGGGTACCTTTAAAAGGCAGTGTCTGTTGCCAAGCAACACGTATTTGTTAGCTTTAGCAGTTCGCACTGCAGCGGCTGTTTGTCGGCCGTTCTGTTGAAGCTTTTCACCAGCTTGTGTTTCCTCTGGTTAATAATAAGGAGCCGCCGCCCACCCCCACCAGCCGCACGTCGGCTGTGCGTGAAGGTGAACGTGGCGCGGGAAGTTCGGTGTCGGCAGTGCGCGGTAGACCCTTCCCGCCTTCTGGATCCTTCCTCCTTTCTACGGTGCCTGCTGGGCACCATGGCGGCAGTGCGCCGCACCGACCTCTAAGGGCCGTGACAAATGCACTTCAAAACATACCGTCCATCCATCCATCTTCTTCCGCTTATCCGACGTCGGGTCGCGGGGGCAGCAGCCTAAGCAGGGAAGCCCAGACTTTCCTCTCCCCAGCCACTTCGTCCAGCTCTTCCCGGGGGATCCCGAGGCGTTCCCAGGCCAGCCGGGAGACACAGTCTTCCCAACGTGTCCTGGGTCTTCCCCGTGGCCTCCTACTGGTTGGACGTGCCCTAAACACCTCCCGAGGGAGGCTTTCGGGTGGCATCCTGACCAGATGCCCGAACCACCTCATCTGGCTCCTCTCGATGTGGAGGAGCAGTGGCCCAAAACATACCGGTATGGCGGTATTGTCTCAAATATATACCGCTTTCCAAAGTATACCAGTATTAACGAAACACCGGTATACCACCCAGCCCTACAACAAATGATTGTGCACGGGCATCCACTGTTTCAAGCAAATATTGAAAAAAGTTACTGTGCAATGATCCAGTGTAAAACTCACTTTAGTGTCTTTCAACTTTTACATTCAGAGAAGAAGTGTCCTCCACAGTGGACAGGTTTATATCAGTCTGAAATATGCTGTTTCTAAGAAAAGTTAACTAATAATTTAACTTTTAGTAATGTAAATACCTCACAAACTGACATTCGGTTTTGATTAGGGATGTCCGATAATGGCTTTTTGCCGATATCTGATATTCCGATATTGTCCAACTCTAATTACCGATACCGATATCAATCGATACCGATATCAATAGATATATGCAGTCGTGGAATTAACACATTATTATGCCTAATTTGGACAACCAGGTATGGTGAAGATAAGGTACTTTTAAAAAAAAATTAATAAAATAAGATAAAAAAATTAAAAACATTTTCTTGAATAAAAAAGAAAGTAAAACAATATAAAAACAGTTACATAGAAACTAGTAATTAATGAAAATGAGTCAAATTAACTGTTAAAGGTTAGTACTATTAGTGGACCAGCAGCACGCACAATCATGTGTGCTTACGGACTGTATCCCTTGCAGACTGTATTGATATATATTGATATATAATGTAGGAACCAGAATATTAATAACAGAAAGAAACAACCATTTGGTGTGAATGATTGTGAATGAGTGTAAATGGGGGAGGGAGGTTTTTTGGGTTGGTGCACTAATTGTAAGTGTATCTTGTGTTTTTTATGTTGATTTAATTAAAAAAAAACACGATACCGATAATGAAAAAAACGATAACGATAATTTCCGATATTACATTTTAACGCATTTATCGGCCGATAACATCGGTAGGCCGATATTATCGGACATCCCTAGTTTTGATGGCTTCAAATATATTTTCTGGGTGATGGTTTATGAGGCAGAGCCTTGTCCTAAGTGCTGCCTTCCGCCCGAGTACAGCTGGATAGGCCCTTTTCCCCCAAAAGTCCCCTTTTAAAAAAAAATCTTTTGAGAATCAAAATTACTGTCATTGTCAAAATTCTCCACAAATATGTTTTAATATCTGTAGGGCATTTATTTTAGAGTTATTGTGAGAATAATTTCCCAGTCTGCTCATCTGCTTTTTAACCACATTTGCGCCGCATAAAACATTGTCTCTCTACTGGTCGGTGGTTATGTCGTTTCCTACAAAATCCATCCATCCATCCATGTTCTACCGCTTATCGTTTAAAAACAACTTAAAGCCTTGTCCAGCTGTTTAATGACATATACTATTCATGTTTAAATAACTTTTACTGAAAATGAATATCGAGTCCAAATATTTGTTAACAGCCTTGAAAAAAACATATCGATCCATCTCTACTTTGAACACAATATAAAGAACTATACTGTACTATGTGTTATCAAGGGTGTGATGAATAAACTTTATACCAGGGGTGTCAAACTCATTTTATCTCAGGGGCCACATGGAGAAAAATCTATTCCCAAGTGGGCTGGACTGGTAAAATCATGGCATGATAACTTAAAAAGAAAGACAACTTCAGATTGTTTTCCTTGTTTAAAAATAGAGCAAACACATTCTGAAAATGTAAAAATGTTTTTTTTTACACTTACATGTTGTAGTTAATAGTATTCTTTCTTCATTTGTCGTATTTATACTTTCTGAATAAATGATGTGATAAAGTTCATCAGTCAAATAGTTGGAATTGAGTCTGGCAGAGTTTTAAAATGCTCCCATTGTTGTTATTTTGTCATTTATTTGAAGATGAACTTAATAATAATATCAAAATTAAATTACAGGATGTAAATAACGTTACATGTTATAACGTTTTGTTTAAGCATATTTATGTGCGCCCAGAAAATGTGTCCCCATTACTAACAACATCTTTGACAATCAAGGCATGAACTTTACAATCCACACTTCGTATACTATCACTAAAAAGCAGCGTGAGTACGTAGTGTCCAAACACGAAAGTGTTGCCTCGATCTTAACACGACATAGCGCCCCCTCTGAAGTCATGCGTGCCCTCGCAGCAGAAGATACAGATGAATTGCTAATGCGACATCCACTGGACACATTTAGAACAGCAGTTTCTTTCATTCAAAAATTTCAGCTCATTTGTATAGTTAGCAAACTCATCTCGCGGGCCGGATAAAAACCTGTTCGGTGGCCGGGCCGTATGCTTGACACCCCATATCTACACTGTGCTCTTCCTATGCAGCCACCCTGCTTCCAAACAGACACACTGTCACTAGCTTTGTGGTGCACTCATAGTTTGAAATCAAACAACTATTTAACTTTAACAGCTCGGTCGCTACAATGATTAGGAATAAAAATAATATCCACTTAACCTCGTCGGTTAATCTTCTTTTCCCGGCTAGGGGGGGAGGCAGTGTCGACAACTCTATGGATACGTCCTGAATGTTTCAAACCACATGTCGCTTGAGCATTGCTTTCTTTGTACTGAAATTGTGCTAGCAAAACTAGAAAAATGTTGTAAAAAGGCTAAAAGAAACTAGGAATGCCAAAAAATGCGTATCGGCAAGGCATGGGAAAATGCCGATCCAGATCCAGTTTAAAAAAAACTCTGGTCCGTGTTTTCCAACGCACCGATTTAAATAATACATTCCACTTTTCTGCTGCTCCCTAACTTCCGTTCCGCATTTTCCAGCACACCTTCAACACATCCACAGGTCTGTGGATTCTCACACAGTTGCTTTTAGCTGCTGGCATTACACGACAGGCTCTTCTCACTCTTTCCTGTGTCTCCCTCTCACAGACAGCCAGCGCACCTTCTTACACACGTCACATACGTATACGTCCTCTCCCAGCAGAGACGTAGCAGCATGGCTAACGTTAGCTGTGATGCTAGCGCAGCCGTGTGACCAACGTTCCCTCTGCGCATAGCAATTATATGCCACTCACAAAATCAAATAAAAAAATAAGCGCATTACAATTTTCGACACACGGACACGACAGAGAAAACAGTTTTCGTCATCATTGTTCAAATATTGTAACGTCTGTTGAGACGCTTATCTCTGTTCGGTGCGACACGTCCACACCATCAAAATGCAGAGGCAAAAATTTCCAGATCAACACCGTATGAAAAAATGTGTGATTTTTTTAGTTGTGATTTCCTTCTCTGCATGAAAGTTTAAAAGTAGCATATATTAATGCAGTATGAAGAAGAATGTTTTAATGTAGACATGCAAGCCTTGAAAGAAAATTTTGAAAATCAAGACTACATTTCCTGCAAATGGGTGCATTTCTACCCTATATTTTAACTTTAGATTTATTCTCATATCAAACTCTTTTGGCTGTCTTTTTGACACTTACATTCGGCGCCCCCCTCCACACCCTGGATTATAAATAATGTAAATAATTCAATGTGATTATCTTGTGTGATGACTGTATTATGATGATAGTATATGTCTGATAGTATATATCTGTATCATGAAACAAGTTGAAAAACTTATTCGGGTGTTACCATTTAGTGGTCAATTGTACGGAATATGTACTTCACTGTGCAACCTACTAATAAAAGTCTCAATCAATCAATCAAAACACATAGAATCATCATACTGCTGTGATTATATGCATCAAGTGTTCATTCAAGGCTAAGGCAAAATATCGAGATATATATTGTGTATCGCAATATGGCCTTAAAATATCGCAATATTAAAAAAAGGCCATATCGCCCAGCCCTAGTTTCATTGATGCCATTTCTGTTTGTCATGTATAATTTTGTCTATTTTGTGTTTATCCTTGAATAAACAGGTCAGTTTCTTGTTACCAACCATTGTGTATTATTCAAACTCCCCTAATTCAGCTGGCTAGTTGTTATCAAGAGTACTAAAACCCTTTTCAACATGGTTCTGACAACTAAGTAGGCTAAATAACTTTAAACTTTAATACATGCTCGGATAGGCCAGTATCGGTCAGTATCGGTCAGTATCGGTATCGGATCGGAAATGCAAAAACAATATCGGTATCGGATCGGAAGTGCAAAAACCTGGATCGGGACATCCCTAAAAGAAACACTTAAAAACCACACAAAGTCGCACTGTAGCTTAAAACAGCACTTCGCTGATTGAATGAGCACCGCAGATCGACCAGCCTGCCCACAATGGGCGTGCTGCCAGGCACAAAATGGCTGCCCTCCAGGCACACAATGGGTGGATGAAACGTTCGTACACCAAAGCATATTTTAATTTGGTCTGCGGTTCGTAAAACTCAAAGTTCCTTCAATGAGGGGCTCGTAAATCGAGGTTCAACTGTGTTCATTTTGCACTAAAAAGATACATTTTTGAACAATTTCTTTCTTGTTAACTAACTCGTTATAGTACAAAACGTGTCAAATTAAATTCAGGTTTGATTAGAAAAATTAAAAAAATGGTTTCACATAAATAAAAAAGTGTGAAAAGATTTGTAATGCTCCAAATAAAATGTAGCTTAGGGCCCCAGTTTAGCCAGGGGCGGACCTGCTTCCCACCCTCAATAGTCACCATCTAGGCCAGGGGTCAGCAACCCGCGGCTCCGGAGCCGCATGCGGCTCTTTGATCACTCTGATGCGGCTCAGCAGCTTACTTGCTGAACCCCCCAATTTTCCCGTGGGACTTCCGGATTTCAGTGCCTCTCGCAGAAAACTCCCGGGATTAATATTCACCGATTTTCACCCTTACAGCTATAATAAGGGCGTGCCATGATGGTACATTTGGCGCCCTCTACAATCTGTATTAACAGCGTGCCAGCCCAACCACTTGTTATACAATGAACGTTTTCTGCTTGCACACGAACGTGACAGCAAGGCATACTTGGTCAACAGCCACACAGGTTACACTGACGGTGACCATATAAAACAACTTTAACACTCTTACTAATAATGCGCCACACTTTGAACCAAAACCAAACAAGAATGACAAATACATTTCGGGAGAACATCTGCACCTTAACACAACATAAACACAACAGAACAAACACCCAGAATCCCATGCAGCCCTGACTCTTCCGAGCTACATTATACACCCCCGCTACCATCAAACCCCGCCCCCGCCCCCACCCCAACCCTGCTCCCTCACACATCAACCCCCCCCTCTCTGTGCGTCGGTTGAGGTGGGCGGGGTTTGGTAGCGGGGGTGTATAATGTATCCCGGAATAGTCAGGGCTGCATGGGATTCTGGGTATTTGTCCTGTTGTGTTACGGTGCAGATGTTCTCCTGAAATGTGTTTGTCATTCTTGTTTGGTGTGGGTTCACAGTGTGGCGCATTATTAGTAAGAGTGTTAAAGTTTTTTTTATACCGCCACCGTCAGTGTAACCTGTGTGGTTGTTGACCAAGTATGCCTTGCTGTCACCTACGTGAGCAAGCAGAAGCCCCATACAACGTGTGGCTGATCAGGCACGCTGGTTGTAGTGGGTGCTATATGCTGTACCATCACGGCACGCATGACGCTGACAAGCGCCATTCATTTAAAACCCGCGTGCCGCACCAGCTTTCAAATTCCATATAAAAGGTGTGGGCAGCGTGTCTGAGACCCCTGGTTTATACATAGCACAAAGCAAAAAAAAACAACTTTGTATGCAGTGTTATTTCATTTAAAATTAAAAAAAAAATTTGCGGCTCCCATTGTTTTCTGTAATTTGTGAAACTGGTCAAAATGGCTTTTTGACTGGTAAAGGTTGCCGACCCCTGATCTAGGCTATGTAACAGAAGGGGAGGGGCTAACTTAAAATGTTGTTGACAGAGGGGCAAGAAGGTAAAACTATTGCGATCATTATTTAACAATAATGGATTTGGGACGTACACTCTACAAATTCCCACACTCAGGAACAAAGTACACAGTGTACTTATTGAAGTGCACTGAGGAGTATTGTATTGTTTGATCTGTGTGTTCCAGGTGATTCCCGCCTTCCAGGTGAGTCTGAGTGACGAAGGTCTGATTGCGGCGACGCTGGAGACTTCAGACCTTCAAGAGAACGTCTCGGCGTACGCGGTTCAGCTCTCTGGTGAGCCGCGGCCCAACGTGCTGCAGTTTGTGGGTCCGGGCGAGCCGTTGGTGTTCAACACCTCCTTTCACGGCCTGTGCTACAACGTGGCTCTGCTGGTCAGACGGGGGGCGCAGTGGTCCCGACCCGTCAACAGCGTGTCCGTCCTGACCAGTAAGCCGAGTCAGCGCTAAAACGTCCGTAGACACTTTACCTGTGACCTGAATTGTCCTCTGCCCTCAGAGCCGCTCCCGGTCAGCAGTGTTCAGATATCGGACTACAGGGATTCTCCGGAGACGGGCGTGGTCTTTGACATGGACACTCCAGCCGGGAACGTCTTCAGCAGAGTCAACATCAGCTACAGCGAGGGAGGAGAGATGCACTCCATGCTCTATAAAGGTGATTATCTTCCATTCTGATCATCAGGAAACCAGCAAACAATTCTTCGCCACACTCAGATTTCTACAATGGGAAGACCGTCTTCAAGCACTGGTTGCCGGGCGTGTGTTACCGCAACATCACCTTCCAGCTAATCTCGGAGGCCAGCGCCTATCAGAGCGTTCTGAGGACCCAGAGTGACGTCACACACACGCCTCTGCACCACAGGACGGGTACGACGACCTCCTATAACGCAGCATGGAAGACGTCAAAGTTTGCAAGTCAACTTCCTCTTCTTCTCTCCAGTGCCGTATCCTCCCCTCAACATATCGTGGAAGATTGTCGACCTGAGCCAGCGGGGGGCGCCGGGCGAGGCAGCTGACGGACAGCAGGAAAGCCAGCGAGCTGCCCGAGAGTCCCGGGACGTCTCACTGATGGAAGAGGACGAGGGCGAGGAGAAGCAGCCGGTTGCCTCCACTGAGCAGCCTTCATACAACTTGACCAGCACCCACACCGCGGACCCGAGCACAAGTGAGGCCGCAGACGCTCAGAACTACTGGCTGGACTCGACAGAGCCCCCTGCTGACAGGGAGGATGAATTTGTCAACGCTGAAGTGCACGAGTACGAGGACTCCAACGATGCAGGATCAGCTATGGGTCTCCCTGCAGAGTCTTTAGTCCTGCCCACTAAACTGCCCCCCATCTTGCTTGAAGTGCGCTGGCTACCCCCCCGCGCGCCCACCAGCTACGACGGCTTTAACGTCTACGTCCACAGAGACGGTAGGGCAACACTCACACAGGCCGCCCGTTTCCAAACATGTCCGTCACCTTAGTCACACCCCTTAGGTAACGCTACGCAAACGGCCACCGTGGACGGAAGCACACACGACTTCTTCACCGAGCTAACGGAGTCGGGAACGTATCGAGTCAGAGTCACCTCGCTTAGCACGTCAGGAGACTGCGAGGCCAGAGAGAGCACCGACGCCGCCTTTACCTTCTACCTCAGTACGTCACCATGGCCATTTTGTCTCAACCTTGGAGGTGTTTGAGTTGATGCTGGATATTTGTCTTCCAGACCCTGATGGTGAACTTCTGGAGGACCTGCGCCAGCGCCCGCGGGCCGTTAACGTCCGCTTACTGGACTCCAGCACCGCCGCCGTGTCCTGGGCTCCGTCCTCAGAGAGCCACAACGGCAGCGTGGTGTCTGTGGTGTCCACAACATGCCTCAAGCCCAGCATCAGCCAGAGAATGGAGACCACCTACTGCAGCGAGGTAACGGTGAACGCCGCACTTCCTGTTTAACGTGACAAGTCAGGCTTAGCGTGCCGCCTTGACAGGAAAACTCCACCAGTGAGATCATCACCAACCTGACGCCGGGGGCTCAGTACAGAGTGGTGGTCTACCACACCAACGGCCCCCTCGTCAGTCCTCCTTCGGAGCCCGTCATCATCGATATAGGTGATTAGATCTCACGCTGCTTCATGTCTAGATATGGCGATCGATAAGTGTTTCTGTCGACATCAGAGCCCACCGGCATTCGAGAGCTCGCCGTTTACCCACTGAGCCCCACGGCGGTCATCTTAAGCTGGCAGCGTCCGTATCATGTGGCGTTCAGGAAGTACGTCCTCCAGACTTTCTTCTTCAACCCCGTCACTCTGACCTCAGAGTGGACCACCTACTACGAGATCGCCGCCACCGCCTCAGTGATCGCCTCAGTGGTACTAAACAAAACCCGACTCGTCCAGTTTGCGTCCAGTTTGATGGCATCATCATGAAGTGTTCCTTCACACAGAGGGTGACGGATCTGCTGCCAGCTTGGTTTTACAACTTCCGTGTTGCCATGGTGACATGGGGAGACCCGCCCCTCAGCTGCTGCGACGGCTCCACTATCAGCTTCGTGACAGGTACTCCCAACGCCTGCGTCTGTCCCGAACCCAAACAACAAAGGTTTCACGTCTGTCCAACAGCTCCAGAAGCGCCGCACATTTCCACGGTGGATTACTCGCACGGCGTCTTGTACGTTCGCTGGACCTACGGCGAACTCTTCATCGACCTGTCGCACTCCCGAATCACACACTGGCAGGTGGTGGCGGTCGGCAAGAAAGGACCTGAGAGGAGCTACTCTGTTGACGTGAGTCCTGAGACAACGTGCTAATTCATGTTATTATTAGCTTTGTTGCTATGGCGTCACTTGGTTGCTAAGGTCGTAAATTCATTGGACTGTCCTAGTCAATAATAATGTTTTTTACTAGCTGTGGTACATTCTTCAAATTAGGGATGTTCCGATCAGGGTTTTGAGTGAGAGTGAGTGAGATGAGCTGATACCAATCACATATATTAACTGTAATTTTTTCCATTTATTTATGGTAAGTGCTATTGACAGTTTAACAACAATCCAATAGTTTATTGTTATTTATTACATTTTACTAAAAAAGTAGTGTTGTGCCGATACCAATTTTATGGTACCGGTACCAAAATGTATTTCGATACTTTTCGGTACTTTTCAAAATAAAGGGGACCACAAAAAATTGCATTACTGGCTTTAAAGGCTCCTAATTTAGCTGCTGACATATGCAGTAACATATAGTAGAAGGATGAGAACGTATTCCGGAAATGGCGAGAACAACACGAAAAGACGCTTGGATTATGAGTCAGTCTTCATCGAAACGGGAATATAACAAGATTCTATCAGTCGGCATTCCTAATGACAGCAGACATTATACAGTAAGTGATGTTTCATTATGCTTGTTGGCTCTCATGAAGTCTGCAGTGAGTAGTAATCAGTGATGTTGTTAAAAAAAAATGTGACGAGTTTGTAAAATAAATGCGCTTGTATGCTTAAAATGTGAAAAATACGTAAATAATAAATATTATAAATGGGCCCGTTACGACATTACATATATACTTACATCATGTATAGAAAACCTTAATAGAGGTGTTTGGATGTTTTTTATGTCTTTATAGGCGGAATAGAGCGTCTCACATAGGCTCCATTGCAAGCGGACTTTTGATTCCATTTATTTAATATTTAGAATGCATTAAAAAAAAGAAAAACATACGTGTTCTCTTAAATAAGGAATGTAAATGATAGGCAAAATTCCCAGAAATGTGCAGTTTCCCTTTTAAAGCTAGCGCAGCGATTAGCATGCCTGCTCCTGCCTATCACTTACTCGGTGTGTAAAATGTTTAGCCTTGTCCTCCAGTGATTATAATAGTTAAGATATTAAAGGGGAACATTATCACAATTTCAGAAGGGTTAAAACCATTAAAAATCAGTTCCCAGTGGCTTATTTTATTTTTCGAAGTTTTTTTTCAAAATTTTACCCATCACGCAGTATCCCTAAAAAAAAGCTTCAAAGTTTCTGATTTTAACCATCGTTATATACACCCGTCCATTTTCCTGTGACGTCACACAGTGATGCCAACTCAAACAAACATGGCGCATAGAACAGCAAGCTATAGCGACATTAGCTCGGATTCAGACTCGGATTTCAGCGGCTTAAGCGATTCAACAGATTACGCATGTATTGAAACGGATGGTTGTAGTGTGGAGGCAGGTAGCGAAAACGAAATTGAAGAAGAAACTGAAGCTATTGAGCCATATCGGTTTGAACCGTATGCAAGCGAAACCGACGGAAACGACACGACAGCCAGCGACACGGGAGAAAGCGAGGACGAATTCGGCGATCGCCTTCTAACCAACGATTGGTATGTGTTTGTTTGGCATTAAAGGAAACTAACTATGAACTAGGTTTACAGCATATGAAATACATTTGGCAACAACATGCACTTTGAGAGTGCAGACAGCCCAATTTTCATCAATTAATATATTCTGTAGACATACCCTCATCCGCGCTCTTTTACTGAAAGCTGATCTGTCCAGTTTTGGAGTTGATGTCAGCAGGCCAGGGAAGCTAGGGTCGATATTCTTCTCTTGATCATCTTCGGTGGCATAAGGGACGGTGTGAGCCAAAACATCCAGGGGGTTTAGCTCGCTTGTCTGCGGGAACAAACTGCCGCCATTGCGTGCCGTGCTACCGAGGTCCTTTGTCCCTGAATTGCTCTCACACTGCGGCAGATTCAATGGGGGTCTGGCGGCAGATTTCTTTGACTTTATCGTTGGAAATGCATCTGCTTTGAGTGTCGCAGGATATCCACACATTCTTGCCATCTCTGTCGTAGCATAGCTTTCGTCGGTAAAGTGTGCGGAACAAACGTCCAATTTCTTGCCACTTTCGCATCTTTGGGCCACTGGTACAACTTGAATCCATCCCTGTTCGTGTTGCTACACCCTCCGACAACACACCGACGAGGCATGATGTCTCCAAGGTACGGAAAACAGTTGAAAAAACGGAAAATAACAGAGCTTATTTGACTTGGTGTTTGAGAAAATGGCGGATTGCTTCCCGATGTGACGTCACGTTGTGACGTCATCGCTCCGAGAGCGAATATTAGAAAGGCGTTTAATTTGCCAAAATTCACCCATTTAGAGTTCGGAAATCGGTTAAAAAAATATATGGTCTTTTTTCTGCAACATCAAGGTATATATTGACGCTTACATAGGTCTGGTGATAATGTTCCCCTTTAAGAAAAGTAGTTTATTTTCCCCAATAGATGTTGTGACCAGTAACTTAGGGTAGTGGCTCCACACTGTGTGGACATACAGTACACAGGTAGCTGCTAGCGCTTTTCAGCCAGGGGACAAAAATGTAATAAAGTATCAGCCAGTGGGAAGCGGCATTTGTGGTTGACATTGAAAAGCATTAATCAACATCAGCTGATCACTGTACACTGTACAAATTCCCACACTTCTGTCCCATTGCCAGTTATGCACAAGTGTGCTTTATGTCTTGGTGTTAAAGAAGACAACATTGAAAACAAAAGAAAACATGTTTGTGTCACATCAGGTGACTCGTAACGCGATGCGGGCTAGCCTCCCCCTGCCGCCAGGAGACATCTACAACCTGACGGTGACGGCGTGCACGGAGCGCAGCAGGAACACTTCCTTTCCCAACATCATCAAACTGGGTGAGCACACACACACACAAACATAATAAAGTGACGTTCATCCTTAATTATCAACTGGAAAAGAAAAGCGATGTCCCACTCTGATGCATAAAAACTTTTCTTTTTTTTCAAACTTCCTTTTTGCTGTAATTTTCTCCCAGAAACTGAACATGAAACTGAATTATTTTCCACTTCCTGATTTGAGCATATTTGTGATTGTGAGTTCCGCTGGCGTGTTTGCCACAGAGCCAGCGCCTCCCAGGTCTTTGTACGCGATCAACGCCACGCACTCGTCGGTGACTCTGCTGTGGAGCGAGGACGGCGTGGCGGATCACTACCAGGTTGTCTGCAGAGCCGACAAAGCTGGCAAACAAGTGAAGGTGAGCTCTGGGAGTCATCAAGCTGCTCGAAGAAAAACCTTTTCAAACTTATTGTCACGCTTCTACAGGCTGGGGACCCCCAGGTGTCCAGCTCTCATGTGGTGACAGTTTCTGGTCTGATGCCTTCGTCCAGCTACAACTGCGGCATCACCAGCTTCAGCTACAGCACCCCCAGCAAACCCGTCCACATCATCATCACAACCACAGGTAGGTTGTGCTGTGGCTCCATCGTGTTTGTAATCTCGGATCTTCATGGTGGCATGTCACTGTGCATGTGTGTGTGCGTGCGCAGCTAAAGAGATGAACCCCAGTGTCGCCGCCATCTCGGCCCTCGCTGTACTCACCATCCTGCTCATCAGCCTGCTGGTTCTCTTCCTTCTGGTTCTACGCAAGAAGCACCTGCAGATGAGCAGGTACTGAAGCACTTTTGACCACTGAGAACATTTCTACTGGCAGATCTACAAGACAGAAGTGACTGTAATAGTGGGAAGTGAAAGCTAACGCTGAGTCAGCGTTATTCACAATTATGCTGAAATTGTTGTAACTTCTGGGTTATATAAATTCTAAATGGGTTATACTTGTATAGCGCTTTTCTACCTTCAAGGTACTCAAAGTGCTTTGACAGTATTTCCACATTCACCCATTCACACACTGATGGCGGGAGCTGCCATGCAAGGGTGAAGTGTCTTGCCCAAGGACACAACGGACGTGACTAGGATGGTAGAAGGTGGGGATTGAACCCCAGTAACCAGCAACCCTCCGATTCTACCAACTTCGCCACGCCGTGTAGTTCATGTTTGATGATTATTCATAATTTGCATACTTGATTTAATTGCTTTTGATTGATTGAGACTTTTATTAGTAGATTGCACAGTACAGTACATATTCCGTACAGTTGACCACTAAATGGTAACACCCGAAAAAGTTTTTTTTAACTTGTTTAAGTCGGGGTCCACGTTAATCAATTCATGGTAAATTGCTGATAAATTAATCTATTATTATTTACAGTTAAAAAGAGGGAATTGATTTGATTTATACATGTATTTGATATTGATTATTTGAGAAACACCAAAGACATGCACCTGGGGATAGGTTGATTGGCTACACTAAATTGGCCCTAGTGTGTGGATGTGAGTGTGAATGTTGTCTGTCTATCTGTGTTGGCCCTGCGATGAGGTGGCGACTTGTCCAGGGTGTAGCCCGCCTTCCGCCCGATTGTAGCTGAGATAGGCTCCAGCGCCCCCCGCGACCCCAAAGGGAATAAGCGGTAGAAAATGGATGGATGGATGACACTGAATTGAGTTGTTCTCTACTTCATACCCTAACAAAGGGTTAACTAAAATACTGCTTGTTCCACAATTATTGTGGCAAACCGGATGTTAAAAAAGACCGGGTGCATTGTGGTTGTTGAGATTGAGCATTAAGAGCCTACGGGTGAAAGAATGAACGACAGATGATAACAAGATAAAAGGGTCGTTTTGTACCGTTTCGTATGCCCATTTTTTTCTGATATAAAGTACAACTTTATTTATATTTACACATTTCCGACATCCTGTCCAATACTTTGATCGTAGTTAATCTACAGAAATGTCATCACAATACAGTGCTACCTCGGTTCTTGTTAGTTATCTGTTCCAAAAGATCAGACGAAATTCAAATCGTAAACAATAATGTACATCTAATTGATCTGTTCCAAACACCCAACAATATGTACTCAAAACACATTTTATAGAGAACGATAAGTTTTAGATGCACAGGACAGCGTGAAATACTAGGGTTTGCCCTACATGGAATTGATCGTGGCGCAGAGCCACGGCAAAATAAAAGCAGCCACACTTTACAAATGACGGTGAAAAGAAATTAAAGTAATACATTGTATGAAAGTATTTCTATAGCCTATTATTTACACTCTAGTGCAGAGCTGGGCAAATATTTTGACTCGGGGGGCCACATTGAGAGAAGGAATGTGTCTGAGGGGCCAATGTGTATGTGTGTATAAATTATACGTATACATGTAGCTGTAAAAATCTGCTGTACAGTATGTGTGTTTGGGTCCCTTTTTTTCAGGAACACTAATAGCAAAGTCACAATGTCCGATAGAATTCTAAAAAAAAGTTATGACAGACCAACTCAAAAAAACAGAATGGAAGTTTTGTTTTTTACTGAATGAGACACCCAAAATATACATTAAAATAAAGAAAGTGGGATTTAAAATATTAACTATGAACAATAAAACACTGAATATTAACAACATACGAACATCGCTCCTCTTTTACTTCTCAGACCAGCTCCTTGATAGACATCTTTTACAATCAAGCAAAACACAACACAAATGTAACAAACAGTAAAATATGAATGCAAAGGGTAATAAACACCTACAATACGATATATCACTTTTATGCAGAAATTTGTTGTAAAAATTTGCTTCCGCATCTGAGCCTGGCACATGCGTTTCGGGCTGGCTGCTCTGAAAACAAACTCCGCCCACTCTGCTTTGTTCCTCGTCTGAGCTGCTGTGACGTAGATCAGTGTTTTTCAACCACTGTGCCGCTAGTGTGCCGTGAGATTCAGTCTGGTGTGCCGTGGGAGATTCTCTAATTTCACCTATTTGGGTTAAAAATATGTTTTGCAAACCAGTAATCATAGTCTGCAAATGATGTGTTGTTGTTGAGAGCTGTCTAGAGCTTGGCGGAGTAACCGTGTAATACTCTTCCATATCAGTAGGTGGCAGCCGGTAGCTAATTGCTTTGTAGATGTCGGAAACCCGAAAAGGTGTCTAATGCTTAAACCAAAAATAAACAAAAGGTGAGTGCCTCTAAGAAAAGGCATTGAAGCTTAGGGAAGGCTATGCAGAACGAAACTAAAACTGAACTGGCTACAAAGTAAACAAAAACAGAATGCTGGACGACAGCAAAGACTTACAGCGTGTGGAGCAGATGGCGTCCACAAAGTACATCCGTACATGACATGACAATCAACACCAAAATAGGAGCGCAAGACAAGAACTAAAACACCACACACAGGAAAACACCGAAAAACTCAAAATAATTCACGGCGGGATGTGACAGGTGGTGACAGTACACCGACTTTGAGACAAGAGCTATAGTGATGCATGCTAGGTTATGGTTTGAATTCATATCCGACAATTGCGACAACTTTTTACTGTCAACTGAGTTTAGTTTTTTAATGATTTCTGCTGGTGGTGTGCCTCCGGATTTTTTCAATGCAAAAAATGTGCCTTGGCTCAAAAAAGGTTGAAAAACACTGACGTAGATTACCGTAATAACTTGTAAAAAAAAACATTGAAATACTTTCTATAGTTCAACACTAACGGTCATTTAAAAACAGCACTGCACATCATAATGGCAGCTACAGTTTTGATGTTAAAGGTCTAAAAAATTATGTAGAATGTCCGGCGGGCCTGATTGAAAATCTTAATGGGCCGCATGTGGCCCCCGGGCCGTATTTTGCTCAGGTCTGCTCTACTGACTAGTGATGCACCAAAAATTTGGCTTTGATCACTGCAGCACTGCCAAAACAGGATGGTATAAGGACTGGAGCCTTGGCAGCATGTCTGTGATGTGGACATACTTTAATACATCCAAGATATACAGCGATCAACAAAATGTGGAATGTGTAAATATTGCCTGTTACATGCCAGTGGTGATTGCTGTAAGACTGCAAGATAAGCTCGGCTTCCCTTCAAATATGAAAAAAGTGGTCAAATATTTACTTTTGGGTTTCCAATTTTATTGACTAAATATGCGCTACATTGCTTGTAACTTTTGTTCAGAATCATCTACTTTCGCCACAGCTGACACAACTTTCTTCTCATTCATTTGGAGCATAGAATGTGACAGTCATTGGATAAATGCTCGACTTTGTCCCGCTCACGAACGCAGAGCGTCTGTGCAAGTGAATGAGAAGTGGGCTCGGCCTCTGCTGGCCTGAACGCCGGGTTTACGCATGACGATTGGATGATCCGTTTTAGGCCTAATCCCGTTTGATTGACAGCAAAATGAGCAAAATAACCATCTTGATATATAAACCACTGCCAGAGCATTTTTCAGTTTTCATTCCGATGTTTTGTGTTGATATGGAGGATTTTATAATCCTGGATGTGACATTTTCTTTGTAAAAATCTAGCATCTTTATATCTTTTATCACTTATTGGAGACTGCATTCATGTTTAGAGCTGAAAATGAGCTTCTCCTACTTGAAAGACGAGCAGCCCCCACTGGTATACGGTCAGTGTTACATTGTGAAATAAGCAGCAACATTTGAAAAATAGAGCAAAACAATATAATACAAGAAAAATATATGCCAATACTAAGTACTAAAACAGATTTGTTTTTAAAAATGTATGTACAGCATTTCTTTAGCCTTTAAAAAGAAAAGAAATTCATCATTACCCAGTATGCAAGTTATACGATGACATCATATTGACCACACCCCTTGGCACGCCCTTACCGCCACAAGTATATTGGCAAGCAGGGGGAAACCCTGAATACATTTAAATGATGAATGAAATTAATAAATGGACTTTAACCTTATTGAAGACTCTTGTTGGCGATGAGAAAAAGACAGAGGGAGGCACCTTTGTGTCTTGCTATGAGTTATTTTATAGTTATTTTTTAATTTAATAGTGTTTTTCAGAGGGATTGTCCACCAAGCAGTATTGTCCAGGTTCTGTAAAAAAGTACACAATTGCCTTTCAATAACGATCACTGCTGGCTGATACTTCATTTATTTTTGGTTCCCCGCTGACAGAGGCGGTTAGCAACTGTTTATGTCCATACACAGTGTGATGCCGCTTCCCTAAATTAATAATCATCACCTCCATTGCGGAAAATAAACCTAATTTCTTACATGTATCATTATCACTGGAGGATGAGGCTAAACATGTTACACAAGAACAAGGAGGAGCAGACAAGAAAGCATGCTAATTGCTAAGCTAGCTTGAAAATAGAATATAAATAGGTTCTCAGTAAAGTTTAAGTCTAGATGGAAGCACATTTCAGCAGAAAGTAAACAGATATTAACATGAAATTAGTAAGTATACGAATAACAGTCTAGAGAGAGGATATACAGTAAAAGGGTGCTCTGTTCCGGTGTCGAGGCCAGGTGTCGACATAAGTGGAGGGTGGATAGATCCATAAATCGGTAGTGTCGATACCAAGGGTAGTATCAGTATATGATCGATATCAATATATCTATTTTCACAAATTTATTTTTCTGTCGTTTTTGTTAACGTTTACAAATTCTGGGAATGATTTCCTGGTGACATGAGGACTTTAAGGGCAACACCAAATTCATAAAAAAGTAGTAGATGGTCATTTTTGTCTACTTATTGTGTACTATTAGCTTTTTTGCTCAAACATTTGTATGGAATAAAAGAGAACAAGGAACTAGTTTAAAAATGATGTTAAGATCTTTCATTTGTCAGTAACTAACTAAATACAAATGTATTAATTTATGATTGGTATGGGCCGATTTCACGAATGGATCAGATCGGATCGGATATTCGCTCTAGCTTTGATGCGCCTGAAAGAGTGGCGGCATATCACAGTAGCTCCTTTGAATTCCTTCATTTTACTTTATTTTTGGTATTATTCTCAACTTTTCTTGCTTTTTTTTTTAGCACTTATCAGGAACAATTTTCCTTGTGGATCATTAAAGTTTGTTTAATATGGCATGAATTCACTTTCTTTATCAAAGTGCTGGTACGCGCAACTTTCATTGGTCCCATGGTAGATCTTTTGTCTGTTGTATTAAATAAAAAGAGTAGAGATTGAGTCGATACATACATACATGTACTTTTTGTTAGGACATTCCATTCCGCCGAATAATCTGAAGGCAAACAGACTAGTTTGGTATGTGCTATGTCTAACCGTACCATAATCAGGACGATATACCAAAGCCAAAATTCTGGAAAACTGTAATAGTAAACTGAATTATAGGAAAAGTGCTGTGTACAAAAGCCGAGGTACCACTTTGTTGTCAGTAAATGTCCTTCACAATATCCTGATGTCAATTTAACGTGTTATGCATGTGTGCGCCACCTTGTGTTCCAGAGAGTGCGGTGCGGAGGCCTTTGTGAATTTCGCCTCGTTTGAAAGAGACGGGAAGCTCCCTTACAACTGGTAAGCCTTTCCTCTTGGTGTTTGTTAATGGAGGGCTGGTGCTGGAAGCAAAGCATGTTTTTAATCTCATCTTCAGTGTGGATGTCAAAGTGGCCTCAAACAGCCGAGGGGGCCCCAGTCAGGGGCGGCTTAGCGAAAGAGGCAGATTAACCACGGGAACTCGCCGCTTTGCGAACACATTTAGGTTCATCTCCAAGCATCCGATGATGAGCTGCCCAAACTCAGGATTAGCGCAAATTACAGATTAAATGACCAAAATGTTGTTTTTGGCATATGATGTGTTAAATTCTGCAGAACAAACAGAAAGAGTGATTAATGAGAGCTGAAAGACGGTCAGACAGTCTGTCTTCATCACTACCTTGGTGTTTGTGGCTGTGGACAACCTCCACTTTGTTCATGCCTCATCACAAATATTTGATTATCAGAGTTAAACATTTTGACTTATCTCATTAGTTATGTGTACGTATAGGCCTGGGCCATACAATAAATTAACGACAAATGATCATTTATTCGATAACATTGCCGTTGTCAAAGAAATTGCCCTATTTGTGTGTTTGTTATCTTCCGTCCCTAGCTTTCAAACAAGAGGGTTCACTCTGTGCATCGCTCTCAGCCCCTGAGCGTGTTTATTCAATAGCGGATATAAATTAACAGAGTGAATTATCTTGTCAGTCATGCAGCTTCTTTGCCTAGCTACTTGCTGGCCGCTACTCGCTAGCCGCAGATGAGCACTGTGAAGTAACACAAACTAGAAGAGGAAAAAATTATCGCATACCAAAAAGTACGGGGGGAATATTTCAGCTTTAAATGAGTAAGCAAGCCGTGCTAATCAACACGGATGGTCGAGAAAGTATGCCCAATTTATTGGAAAGTGATGGCAACAAAACAAACCACCTACCCAGTTTTTCCAACTGGGGAAAAACTGCTTTGAAAAACTGATTGAGAGTCCATTTTATTTGTATTGTTTACTTTTTTAGGATGATTAAAAGTTCTCGACCTTCCAGTTGAAATGGTAAAATATACTAATGAGAAATCAAAAGTTTTTGCGTTGAAGGTAATACTATTTGTGTTATTATTACTATATATTATGTATACATTAGTGCTTAAGTTCGTCTCAAGAAAATGTTGGCAATAATATTGTTTATCAGCAATAAGTTGTGGGACAATGTATCATCCAGAAAATGTATAATGGTCCCAGGCCTACAACATGTACACGCTACCAAATGACAAATGCTCAGGTTTACACGATAGTGATGCTGAGAGAGCGCCGACATCTTGAGACATTTGTCCTTCAATCAGTATGCGGATTAGATCGGCCATCAGAAGGTTTATAGACCATGGGGTGGGGGCTGAGTGTCTCATTGTGGGCCGGTAGGGCACGGTGATGTCACAGACTCAGGCGTGAGGTTGTCAAGAAGACAAGAGGGTCCATTGGCGTCCAGCAGGGACAAACAGACTGCATGACTCATGAACTGTGTTCAGCACTAATGTGCCTCTTTACTAATGGAGCACTAAGTTGGCGTCTCTTTGTGTTTTTATTATTTTTCTGTTCTATTTGAAACCTCCCACCCCCCAGGCGAAGAAGCCTCTTTGCCTTCCTTACACTACTGCCATCCTGCCTTTGGACTGACTATCTTTTGGCTTTTTATATTAATCCCTGGTAAGTAAGCGCCTGCACGTCAGGGGTCCGTCCCAGCAGAGTTGACCCTCTGGAGCCACCACTCAAGGAAAAGTCTGGTGAAAGAGTGCGATAGTTCATCAGGTCACTTTCTATTGCATGATGAGGCTCAGTCTATCAGAGCAGCCTTTAGCTTGAAAACAACATCAGAAAAATCATTATTTATTACTAGACATAGTAGCTATCAATCACTTTACAATATATGTACAATTGTACTATCATACTAACTTACTTTTCACTGGCAATACTACAAAACCCAAAACAAGTGAAGTTGGCACGTTGACTAAACCGTAAATAAAAACAATACAATGATTTGCAAATCCTTTTCAACCTACAGTATAGTCAATTGAATAGACTGCAAAGACAAGATACTAAACGTTCGAACTGAGAAACTGTTATTTTTTGCAAATATTAGCTCATTTGAAGGTTTATGCCTGCAACATGTTAAAAAAAAGCTGGAACAAGTAGCAAAAAAGACTGAGAAAGTTGAGGAATGCTCACCAAACCCTTATTTGGAACATCCCACAGGTGAACAGGCTAATTGGGAACAGGTGGGTGCCATGATTGAGTATAAAAGCAGCTTCCATGAAATGCTCAGTCATTCACAAACAAGGATGGGGCGACGGTCATCACTTTGTGAACAAATGCGTGAGCAAATTGTCACAGTTTAAGAACAACATTTCTCAACGAGTTATTGCAAGGAATTTAGGGATTTCACCATCTACGGTCTTTAATATCATCAAAAGGTTCAGAGAATCTGTAGAAATCACTGCACGTAACATTGAATGCCCGTGACCTACATCTGTGTGTAAAGGATATCAACATGGGCTCAGGAAAACTTTAGAAAACCACTGTCAGGAAGTACAGTTTGTCGCTACATCTGTAAGTGCAAGTTAAAACTCTACTGTGCAAAGTGAAAGCCATTTATCAACAACATCCAGAAACGCCGCCCGCTTCGCTGGGCCCGAGCTCATCTAAGATAGACTGATGCAAAGTGGAAAAGTGTTCTGTGGTCTGACGAGTCTACATTTCAAATTGTCTTTGGAAATGGTGGACTTCGTGTCCTCCGGACCAAAGAGGAAGAGATCCATCCAATGTTGCCATCCATGCTTATTTCAGCAAGACAATGGCGAGCCACATTCTGCACGTGTTACAACAGCGTGGCTTCATAGTAAAAGAGTGCGGGTACTAGACTGGCCTGCCTGTAGTCCAGACCTGACTCCCATTGAAAATGTGTGGCGCATTATGAAGCATAAAATACGACAACAGAGACCCCGGGCTGTTGAGCAACTTAAGCTGTACATCAAGCAAGAATGGAAAATAATTCCACCTGAAAAGCTTAAAAAATTGGTCTCCTCAGTTCCCAAATGTTTACTGAGTGTTGTTAAAAGGAAAAGCCATGCAACACAGTGGTAAAAATGCCCCTGTGCCAACTTTTTTGCAATGTGTTGCTGCATTAAATTCTAAGGTAATGATTATTTGCAAATAAAAATTATGTTTCTCTGTTCGACCATTAAATATCTTGTCTTTGCAGTCTATTCAATTGCTTATAAGTTGAAAAGGATTTGCAAATTATTGTATTCTGTTTATATTTACGATTTACACAAGGTGCCGACTTCACTGGTTTTGGGTTTTATATTTACTAAAAGCAAAGACGGGAAAATCACCAGACTTTTCCTAAAACCTTTCAAAGCTTGCAAGATAGTCGTGCTTGATATCCAGGTGGACGAAGCACGGTGCTAACTACGCTTGCTGCATGCTGCCTGTCTTTGTCCTCGTAGATGTTCACCTTCTTAGAAGTGTTGCTTTGGTGCATGTGACATGCAGTCAGCTGTTCAAACGCATGAAGCTGCTCCAACATGATTGACATGTTTGACTTTGAATTCAAGGGAGAGTTCAGTAAAGTGTGCATGGTCATCGTTGGGTTCGACCGATGGTTCTTTGTGGACATTACGGCATTAATGAAGTGGTTTTTTTTCACTTGATGTATTTGTAACTGTAACACGTCCATCCAAGGGTTGAACATCGGTCGAGCCCAGACAAGTTTAGTCAGCGTGGCTGGAGTTGACGATTTTGACCGGTTGTATTTGTATTGTAGGGGCAAGACTGCTTTAAAGAAACGGAAGCTAACAAGGTAACACAACTCATGGGGTGTTTGTCTCAAAGCTTCTGTGGCGATGTTGAGAATGACAATGCATCAGATGCAAAGACTAGGAAGCAACATGATGTTCTTTACAATCTACTGGTGGGACATGTGTTCTTTCACACTGGTGCTCCTGACTTGTAATATTAGTAACTTGGGGTGTCCCGATTCGGTTTGATATCAGCAACAAAAAAAAGGTATGGGATTATATCGACCTACATCTAAAACAGGGGTCTCCAACTCGCGACCCAGGCTCATATTTTGTGGCCCTCTACTTTATCTTAATAGCACCCTAAGCAGTTAACAGTTAAATATATTATTAATCTTGAATCAGTCTATATCAGGGGTGTCAAACTCGTTTTCATTGAGGGCCACATCGCAGTCAAAGTTGCCCTCAGACGGCCGCTTATAGCAGTGTGTATATATACTGTATATGAATATAAATGCATATACAGTACAGGCCAAAAGTTTGGACACACCTTCTCATTCAATGCATTTTCTTTATTTTCATGACTATTACATTGTAGATTGTCACTGAAGGCATCAAAACTATGAATGAACACATGTGGAGTTATGTACTTAACAAAAAAAGGTGAAATAACTGAAACATGTTTTATATTCTACTTTCTTCAAAGTAGCCACCCTTTGCTCTGCTTACTGTTTCGCACACTCTTGGCATTCTCTCGATGAGCTTTAAGAGGTAGAAACATGAAATGGTTTTCACTTCACAGATGTGCTTGACGCTCATCGAGAGAATGCCAAGAGTGTGCAAAGCAGTAATCAGAGCAAAGTAGTCAGAATAGTCATGAAAATAAAGAAAACGCATTGAATGAGGTGTGTCCAAACTTTTGGTCTGTACTGTATATATAAATACATGTACAATATGTAATAGTCTTTAAATATAAAAACATATATAGTTTATGAACTTTACCGTAAAATCTGCCGTGTTTTTTTTTTACAACTTATTACTCTAAATAAAATGGAAAAACAGTAACACTGTTTTTTATGGTACATTTAATGCATGTTGTTTTTATAGTGTATAAATGGAAAAAGTTGTTTTGCGGTAAAAAAGAAAAGGCAGCTTTGTTGCCAGAATGTTTCCCGTAAAGTCTATTGTCATTTTTACACTGTACAATTTGATGAATAACTTGTTTTGAAATCAGAAGTCAAGGAGATATTTAAGTATTTATTTTTATTTCAACAATAACATGTTTTGAAATGTGTGACACAATAATAAACTGCTGTAAAAATTAAGGGAACACTTAAAGGGGAACTGCATTTTTTTTGGAATTTTGCCTATTCACAATCATGAGAGACAAGAAGACAAAAGTTTGTTTTTTTAGTTTCTAACATATAGAAATTGTCTTGTTCTAAGTGGCTAGCAATGCCGCTAATGGGAGCAATTAATTCTACCTCTAAATCACTTTAAAAATGCATTCAAAAACCACCAACAATACTTCATGTACGTTTCATACACTGTATAATAACCAAGCTGTAGCGACATTGTTATTGTAAGAGCGAACATGGACTAGTAAAAACCCTTTGTAGGACTCAAAGTACAGGACTAAAACTGTCACTTTAATGGCAAAAACGACATCCTGACTACAGCAACACACCTAGGAGAAACTTAAATTAATTTGTATGTGCACAGCCTCAAGTGTAAGACAACAAGGTATAATATTAAATAGTATGCAGTCCATCCCAGACTTCGCTTTATAAATTATATTCAGCATGCAGAGCCCACGTAATCACCACTTATCACTTGATCAAGCATTTTCAAACAATCCGCACTAATAAACAGATCAAAAGTAGGTATTATTTGTGCTGATATCAAATTGGATCAATATCATTATCAGCCAATAGTACAGTAAAGGCTGCAATATTTGTGTCGTATAGGACGTGAATTGCGACACCCTGATTATAACCATAATAATAATCATAAATGATGAGCATCCATGCTTGTTTGTGGTCGCAGTCTCGTGCAGCTGGACGACTTTGACGCCTACTTCAAAGAAATGGGCAAAGACTCAGCGTACAAGTTCTCTCTGCAGTTTGAGGTGAGGTTCAGCTCATGTGTGTGCTCCTGCACAATCAAACTTTGCGATTAACGCTAGAAATGACATATAGATGAACTCATTGAAGCGTGATGCTTTCAGGAGCTAAAGAGTGTCGGATTGGATCTTTCCCATGACGCAGCGGACCTGCCCGTCAACAGGCCCAAAAACCGTTACACCAACATCCTCCCCTGTGAGTACCTGGCAGCACTGGCCACATTATGACGCACATAATATCAGCATTTACATGTCTAAAATCTCAAATAATTAGCTTCATATTTCGTGTTATTGTCTGCATGGAGCCGCCGGCCGGGAATCTAAGGGTGTCTTACAATAGATGCTGTACGTGATACATGGATCACGATATTATCTTGATACTGCAATAATGGATATATTTCTCTGAATACCCTACAGGGTATCAGCATTTTTATAAGGGTGACAAAAAAAACTAATAAAATAAGAATAAGCCGTATAAAAAAAAATAGATTGATGGTTTGTATTTTGCAGTATAATTTTTACCAGGAGTACAAACAACAATAACATTGCCCCCCGTTTTGGAAATTTTTTATAATTAGAGCTTAAAACAGTTCACAACATTCTAAATAGTTTTTTTATTTACATTATTAGCGCCTTCTACACATGAAATAACAGCATACACTTATTTTACCAAATCTAGTGGACATCATAATAGGAAATGATACACACTTGACTGTAATACATACAGTATAAATAAGACATAAAAAGTACATACTGTAGTAGGGTTGTACGGTATACCGGTACTACTATAGTACCGCGATACTAATGAATCACATTCGGTACTATACCGCCTCTAAAAAGTACCGGCCCCCCCTTTTTTTAACGGGCATGACAGCGCGTCGTCACGTCATGACATTGCTGGTTTTACGGGCAGAGGAGCATGTTCGGCAGCGCACAATCACGGAGTACTTACAAGCAGACGATGTGTGTAGACAGAAAAGGGAGAACGGACGCATTTAGGCTTAAAAACTAACGATAAAGGTGAAGTTATAACACTGAAACGACCTCAGGAAGAGGTGCTTTAAGACATGAATAGCTAGCTAGCAGCTAACATTTGTCCATCCGCAGTCTGCGGACACAATATGTTACTGCATATGTCAGAAGCCTTTGTTTGCTTACTTACTAATAAAATAAATGTTGTCTCGTATGTTCACTATTTTATTCAAGGACAAAATTGCAATAAGAAACATGTTTAATGTACCGTAAGATTTTTTGTTAAAATAAAGCCAATAATGACATTTTTTGTGGTCCCCTTTATTTAGAAAAGTATCGAAAAACATTTTGGTACCAGTACCAAAATATTGGTATTGGGACAACCCTATACTGTAGTGTACAGTACTTATCAGATGTTCTAGTAATGCACAGACTTTTGTTGATTGTTGCAGCATTAAAATGCATGTTTTCGCAGCAGATATTTCAGAAAATGATGGCAAAAGTTGCGATGTTTTGAGGCTTTTTTTTCCAATATAATCAACTTGTTATATTTATGAAATTGCTATCAATGTTTTAAGTGTTTCTTGTAACTTTAACCTAAAAAAGAACAAGATTTCAACAAAAATTGGAAAACAAATATTGTGTTGATGTTTAACTCGTTTTATACCTCACAGACTTAAAAACACACGCACAAAGGCGTGCAACAGCGGTTATAAGTCTCCCTTTCTTTTCTGTCTTCCTCGCGCTCATCCAATCACCAGTCGGAACACATTTATTATATCTCAAACTTTGGGGAAAATACAACTAAAGGAGGAAAGAATGAGTATTTAAAAAATGTGTATTTAGTAGTAACATTTTTTTAAAGTATGAAGTTTAAAGAAAATATGTCTATTCACATAAAAACACATTCACTGGCTGGTATGCACATTTTTTCCTCATATTTTTAGGATCATTAAATAATAATAAAAATTATCACAACTGTAATCCAACAAAACCACTGGATGGCGGTGTAACAATATCAATTATTTTCCTTTTCTTATATACAGAGAGGTATAAAAGTTAATACTACAAAATAACTTATCTCTTGAGTTTGTCAAGAAAAACAAAAAAACGATTGTGATAGTAAAAATTGCTCTAAACACTAGGGCTGCGAATCTTTGGGTGTCCCCCGATTCGATTCAATATCGATTCTTGGGGTCACGATTCCATTATAAATTGATTTTTTTTTCTCCGATTCAACGCGATTCTCGATTCAAAACGATTCTCTATTCATTCAATACATAGGATTTCAGCAGGATCTAACCCAGTCTGCTGACATGCAAGCAGAGTAGTAGATTTTTGTAAAAACCTTTTATAATTGTAAAGGACAATATTTTATCAACTGATTGCAATAATGTAAATTTGTTTCAACTATTAAATGAACCAAAAATATGACTTATTTTACCTTTGTGAAAATATTGGACACAGTGTGTTGTCAAGCTTATGAGATGCGATGCAAGTGTAAGCCACTGTGACACTATTGTTAATTTTTATTTTATTTTATTTTAAAAAATGTTCATAAAATGTCTAATGATAATGTCACTGAGGGATTTTTAATCACTGCTGTGTTGAAATTGCAACTAATATTGATACTGTTGTTGATAATATTCATTTGTGTTTTACTACTTTTGGATTGTTCTGTGTCGTGTTTGTGTCTCCTCTCAATTGCTCTGTTTATTGCTGTTCTGAGTGTTGCTGGGCCGGGTTTGGTTTTGGAATTGGATTGCATTGTTATGGTATTGCTGTGTATTGTTTTGTTGGATTGATTAATTTAAAAAAACAAATTAAAAATAAAATAAATTAAAAAATATATATGTATTTTTGTTTTTAAATAGATTTTTGAAAATTGAGAATCGATACTGAATCGCACAACGTGAGAATCGCGATTTGAATCCGAATCAAATTTTTCCCACACCCCTACTAAATACTGTATTATTGACTATATACTAATAGTATGCATGATATCATTACTGTCAGGATTTGTACCCCACTCGTTTACATTCTAGAGCCTTAGTTCAGCGATTAGCCATGCTTTTTTGTATCCTCCTGTTGTGTGTAGTGTACTATATTCAGCTATTCCTTGTCCTCTGGTCTTCCAGTGATAATGATAGTTTATATGTCACCATAGAGAAGATGATTCGTGATTTAGAAGCTGCACTGTTGAAGCACATTAGATGCTTGCTCACTAGCGGGAATGCTACATTGTGTTTAGGATTAGAGATGTCGATAAATGCGTTAAAATGTAATATCGGAAAATATCGGTATCGTTTTTTAAATTTTATTTTATTTTTTTATTTATTAAATCAACATAAAATGGAAAAACACTCATTCACACAAAAGGGTTGTTTCTTTCTGTTATCAATATTCTGGTTCCTACATTATATATCAATATATATCAATACAGTCTGCAAGGGATACAGTCCGTAAGCACACATGATTGTGCGTGCTGCTGGTCCACTAATAGTACTAACCTTTAACAGTTAATTTTACAAATTTTCATTAATTACTAGGTTCTCTGTAACTGTTTTTATATTGTTTTACTTTCTTTTTTAGTCAAGAAAATGTTTTTAATTTATTTATCTTATCTTATTTTATTATTATTTTTTAAAAGTACCTTATCTTCACCATACCTGGTTGTCCAAATTAGGCATAATAATGTGTTAATTCCACGACTGTATATATCGGTTGATATCGGTATAGGTTGATATCAGTATCGGTAATTAAAGAGTTGGACAATATCGGAATATCGGCAAAAAGCCATTATCGGACATCTCTATTTAGGATGCCTTTTTTTGCACACAGCTATATCGTGCAACACTAACCCAACGTAATGTTACCTTTTGTTATAGTTTAACCATATTGATATTTTGCCGAACATGGTTATAATTGGACATGTTTCGAAAAAAAACAAATTGGAAACTTACCAAGTAAACACAGCGGTGGTCGCATGAACTCTGGTCAGGTAGCTGCCGGGGAAACATGGCACATGTATCATTGCATCAAACCAGCACAAGAGAATGTAATACAAAAAGGGTAAAAATCACCTGTGTTCAACTTCCAGACGACTTCAGTCGCGTGAAGCTGATGTCCTTGCACAACGATGAAGGTGCAGACTACATCAATGCCAACTACATTCCCGTGAGTGCATCTTTTTCAACAACCTTCCAACACTGCTCTCAAGTCACAGCTCATCTTCTTGTCTTCCTCTTCAGGGCTACAAACATCCGAAGGAGTACATCGCCACCCAGGGTCCGCTGCCAGAGACCCGCAATGACTTCTGGAAGATGGTTCTTCAGGAGAAGTCTCCCATAGTGGTCATGCTGACACAGTGCAACGAGCGGCGGAGGGCGAGTTTTACTTCTCTATCTCGGAGCGGTTTTGATTTCCTCTTACATGCAATTCGATGCGTCCTTTAGGTGAAGTGCGACCACTACTGGCCGTTCACCGATGAGCCCGTTATGTACGGCGAGATCAGCGTGGAGATGCTCTCGGAAAGCGAATCGCCAGAGTGGACCATCAGGAAGTTCAGGCTGGGATACGTGAGTTCTAGCTTCTGTCTACACTTTCCCCCGTGCCCTCCCAGTGATCGCTGAGGTGGAGGGGAAAGTGGGGGTGTTGTAGCAAAGGCTTTTGAAGATTTTTTTTTCTGTCATTTAAAGTTATGAAAAACTTAAATGTTAATATGAAATTAATATAGCTGTGAAATTTCAAATAAAAAAGGTTGTTTGAATCAAATTAAAAACCTGCACATCCCAATAAAATCTAAATAATTTAGATAGCCAAACCTCTCATAGAACACTTCACTCAACAGACAGACGTCATAACATCAAAGCTCAAATTTAAGCATTCACCACACATCACCAGCATTTGGGAAGGATGATGTGATAGAATAAAGTAAAAATATAATACATTTATCTGTGGCAGTATAGAAGAAAGTTTTGTTCAAGTTTTACTTTTGCATCTCAATGCTCATAATGTGATGCGTTCAAGTACCCTCGATTAATTTAGAAACAGAGGGGTCACTTGGTTTTAAAGACTGGGGAAGGCTTTTCCCCTGGGTGATGGTACTACTACCACTACTACTATATTGTTTATATTTTTAGTTTATTTATTATGCTTGAAAATGCTTAATTTGTGGCAAAAATGTGGTAGAATATGGTTACCTTAAAAAAACACACACAAAAAATTAATAAATCCGCAAAAGGGTGAAACGGCAATATTTGAAGTGCACTGCAGCGAGACGACTGTATTGTAATCTTCCCGAGGCTGAGCCTATCAGTGGCCACGATACTAAAGAACGTGCTCCGAGTGGCCAATACTACTATAGTAGATATGTTTAACTCATGTAGCCATTTTAATGCTTGAAAATGCTTAATTCAGGAAATAGAAAAATACAAATATATATATCCAAAATAAATCTGCAATGTGGTGAAGCCGCATTATTTGAGGCGCAATGTGGCGAGGCACGACTGTAAATCCATTTGTGGCATCATAAGAGAGTTATGTACAAGTTTCACTTTTGCATCTCATTGCACATAACTGGTGCATTCAAGGACCCTCGATTAAAGTTAGAAATAGAGGTGTCATAGGTTTTAAGGACAGAGGAAGGCGTATCCCCTAGGAAATGCACGAATAATAATATAATCATAATAATAAGGATGCATTATTATATGTATTACCCACTGATGATAATTTTACGTGAATGCAATAGTTAGTTTTTTCGTGCATGAAACAAACCAAGTGTGTGTATGGAGTGGCAACGTTGGGTTTTAGAGTGGTATAGGTGGCCCTTCAGGAATCATAATTTGGTGCCTTGCCCTTGCTCTCACCACCAACCATTAGAGCGCCAATGTAGGCCTTCTGTAGAGTTTGGCCAACGCGGTTTCAGGCGACCTCCTCGATAATTGGTCAAAAGGCAAGCACGTGACTTCAGAGCGCCATGATTGCTACAAACTTTGATGCTGGCCCTATGCTGTACTGCACTTCCTCACGTGACATTTCTTGTATTTGAAGAGTTTTTTGCCATGTAATAAACATGCTCATAAAAACATATTAAATTAAAAGTTATATTTACTTGTGAGTCTGCCAAAAAAAATTTTAATTGATTGATTCGCACAATATTATTTATACTTGCCGAGTGCCTGTTCATTTGTTTAGCGATTCACAAGTCGAGTTGTCGTTCCAAAGCTGATGAGGATTTTGGCAAAATAAGGGCAATACCATTATTTTTGGTCGTTGTGTATCCTTTGACGTACGGCGGCCGGCGGGAGTGTATTAAAGAGCCAGCTGGTGACTTAACACTGCATAAATGTAGCGGCAGAGTTGATCAAATAGGGCCACTTCATGGGCCAAAAATTACCGTATTTTCTGGACCATAAGGCGCACTGGACTATAAGGCGCACTGCCGATGAATGGTCTATTTTTGACCTTTTTTCATATATAAGGCGCATATAAAAGAGACACATTATTATAATTTTTTTCTAAATGGAAAGCACTTCCTTGTTGTCTACATAACATGTAATGGTGACTCGTTGGTCAAAATGTTGCATATATTATGTTTTACAGACCATCTTCAAGCCGCTTTCTAACAGTCTCTTCCGGATGCGGATGTTTTGTGGGCGGTCTTATTTACGTGGCTCACCTTCGGCAGCGTCTTCTCCTCGTCATTTTTGTTGTAGCGGTGTAGCGTGCAAGGACGGGAGCGGAAGAAGTGTCAAAAGATGGAGCTAACTGTTTTAATGACATTCAGACTTTACTTCAATCAATAACGGAGCAGCATCTCCTCATCCGGAAACAACAACACCGGAAATGTGTCCCGTGAAAAAACGTCCGACCGGAACTCTTATAACTAAAATTCCTTGGGTGAATAATGTAAACCCACTACACCGGTATGTTTTAGCGCTTTCATGGCGAGTTTACTGACAGATACAAGTAAGAACTTTACACTAATTTATATTAGAAATGGCAACAGCGGAGGATGAATGTCCCATAGCAAGGAGATAGAGAGAAAAAAAGAAGCTTATCGACTACGTAGAGGCGGACGCGCGCAAATTTTCCGGACTTATGCAGATCCCAAATACAGATCAGCTGGTACCAGAAGGTAAGAAGAGTTGCTTCTGCATAATATTGCGAAAGAAAACGCTAGATATGTCTTACCTTATACACACACCATAATAATATTCGTATGTTGAAGCACATCAAACAGTGCAGCCTACACTCATCTCTTATGTGTGACTACCATCTACTGGTCACACTTATTATTACACTATGTACCAAATAAAATTGCTTTGAGGTTGGTAAGCTCAACCAAACGTATTCATTACATTAGGCGTAGTCGAGTTTTGAGGGGAAAAAAAGGATTTTAAGTGCGCCTTATATCCTGGAAAATACAGTATACTTTGACGCAACAAAAGCATGTTTTATGGTAAGTTTATGAGCTGGAGTATGTTTAGAACTGTATTTAAACGTAGTATTTTGGTTGATTTCGTCAGGAAAACATCAGGACATTAATTACATGTTTACGGGCAGAGCTGTACATGTCATTGGTAGCAAAGATGGCGGCTCTTGTTTAGTTGGCCATACTCTTTCTACATGGCTGTGCTGAGATGTGCGTTTGTCTGCCCCCTGCAGGCGGATGAGACTCAGGACATCCTCCACCTCAACTACACATCGTGGCCAGATCACGGCGTTCCCACGGTCAATGCCATCGAAAGCATCCTGCAGTTTGTCCACATTGTCCGTCAGCAGGCAAACAGGACAAAGGACCCTGTTGTCGTCCACTGCAGGTCAGGAGTGAGGGCGGGGAGGGTCTCTCGCCACCCGTTTTTTTTGTTACCACGGTTAAATTGTGTGGTCGTGAGTGCAGTGCTGGCGTGGGCAGGACCGGGACCTTCATCGCTCTGGACCGCCTCATGCAGCACATCAGAGAACACGAGTTCGTGGACATCCTGGGAATGGTGTCCGAGATGCGCTCGCACCGTCTCTCCATGGTGCAGACTGAGGTGAGACCACTCCAACATTTTTATTTTGTTCCGTCCGGATTTGACAATGCTTTGCTGGTGTTTGCAGGAACAATTCGTCTTCATCCATCAGTGCGTCCTGCTCATGTGGCAGAAGAAGAAGCAGCAGTCCGTCACCACCGACGTCATCTACGAGAACGCCAGCAAAACATAATGGCGGCACATGTGAGTCGCACCTCCGCGCGCCGCCACTTGAAGCCTTGTATGACGCTTACTTGTCTTGCAGGCTGTGAACGTGCGTCATCGTCAAGTGAGATCTTCAAACACAAGAGACAAGTTCTGCCTTAAGGAGCCATCACAGATTGTCCATCAACGCCTGCCCCCTTAACGAGCTGTCCAGTGAGTGGATGTTTACACGGGGTCGTCCTCCTTTAGATGACAAGAGGGGACGAGCCGCTGGAGGACAGTCGGACAATTTTTTCCCCCTTCCTTTATTTTTCACACTCAGGAGAGTCTGAAAAAGTGGTGCGCAGTCAGCCTGCTCGCCACTTTCCTGTAGCACTAACACGTACCTTCATATGGAGCCCACACACAGGAACGCCATGCACAAGCCCCACCCACTCTTTGAGTACAACAAACATTGAGCTGTTACTAATACTCCTAACTTCACAGGATGTTTGCTGTTCACACTTATCAAAAGGGAACAAAACAAGGCGACATGTTGGATCGAAAAGATGAAGACAAAATATCTTTAAAAATGTTTGCACAGTCACTCACGTTACTTAAAATAAACATTTTACATTATGATCTGTCACTAATGTACTTCCTGGAATTCAGGAAATAAAATTGGAATTGTCGCCCCCCCTGCGGCTGTCAGGTAGAATTATTTTAACTTTTTAATCAACACTTGATTAAGAATAGGAGGATTTATAGAGGTTGCAGTATTGATAACGTTGGCACATACATGGCTTATGTGATGTCAAAATAAGAGCGTAGTATAAAAGTGTTGCCAAATCATTCAATTTTATATGTGCAAACATCTCTAAATATGCATGACTGACATGCTTTTACTGCTCTGATTTGACATTTTGATGTGAAAAGAGTTTGGACTTTGGCGGCACCTGGCGGACATGTTAAAAACTTCACAATTGAAATGGATGTGTGAAGTCAGAGGGGTTAAATAAGGTTCTGCTTGCTCTGACATAGGATCATAGGTCATGATGTCCACGTGGCCAAAAGTTGTGTAAATATTTTCAGTGCATAGCTACTGTTTTTACTTGTCATTCGTGCGAAAGACACTTTTTTAAAACATCTTGTGTAAAATGTTCATGTCCCGATCCACACGTTCTCTCAGCCCCGCTCGAACGCACTTTGCTACGACTGAAGCTCAGCACTGTAGACTTGTGTTGTCATTGGTGCCATTCTTGTAATTGTGTCACTTTGAAGGATGTGTGTATGTATGTGTGCGTGTGTGTGTGTGTGTGTGTGTGTGATAAGGGGGAGAGAAAGAACAAAATAAATGTGTCATCTGATTCCCTCTCTTCATTTTGTTGATGGAACATCTAAAGCAGAGATGTGAAAAGTGTGGATAGTTTTTTTGATTGCCATGTGGCATATTGTAAAAAAATAAAACATTAAAACTTTATAAAATGATCAGTGCGAGACCTGGATACTCATGATAGCAAGAAACGCAACTACTGTATTTACTTTGTGACCAATAACATAAATATGAATTTTTTTAATTGCATAGTATATTTTAACCTAGAGTGGGTTGGTTTTAATGTCATTGAATATTATACGACAATCAAAGAGACCCCCACAGTTGTACATATAGAGTCAATGTATCTGTAGGTGGTCCTCAAGCCATAAAAGGACCATCACATTCAGCCCAGCAGCAGAACCGCTGATTTATTAGAACACAAAGCAGCAACTATCTCCTTGTCTTAATAGTGTGAGTCAGAACCTCAGCAAAAACTGAAAAAAGAACCCAGGTCATGCCCCCACAGGCCAGTGTGGTCAGTACCTGGTGCTCAAGGGCCTGTCTTCTTTGAAGAGGCTCAGGACAAGGCTGACGACGAAGAACTGCCCCTGCTCCTTCAGCCGGACTAGAGTCATCCTCACCTCGCCCTGCGCGTCCTTGTAAGCCAACAGGAAGTGGTCACCGTTGTAGTCTGAGCAGGGCGGCTTCCTTACCATCTGGATGCTGACGGGCCTGCTGACGCACCACAGGGGCTTGTGGGCCTCCTCCAGCAGAGTCATCACCATGACGCAGCACATCTAATGGAATGAAACAATGAAGCCTGCGCTGAAACGCCACACCGTCGTCAACAGGAGTGCCATCACTCATCTTTCAGGTCCCTGCGTTCTACTACCTCCACAGAACCCTCAAGAGCCTTGCTCTTCCACGGAAGCTTGATGTGTCCAGGCAGCAGCCGATGCCGAGACATGTTGGACCAGTTTGTGGCCTGCAACTCCACCAGGCAGCCTCGAACTGGACAGCCTCACAAAGGAAACAGATTACATCCAGCTTTGAAGATCAGCTGATAAAAGCCATCAGACAGCAGCTAAAAAAACAACCGACCTGGTCTGCCGATAAGAGGATGGAAGTATACCGACATGATCTCACAGACGGTGTTGTGCAGGACAAAGTGCAGCGCATATGTACGCACCGTCAAATCACCAAGCCACTTTTCCACAGGCTCCCAGTACGAACTGCAGGGGGACGCCACGAACCTCACGTAAAGAAATGTCCTCCAAGTTGACCTGAGCAGCACTATGTTGTGTACGTGTGTTCCACAAAAATGCCAGTGTATTTAGATTCTAATAACATACTGACATACCAGATTGGAGATCCCAGCAGGCTCCTCTCCACCAGCCTGTGCAAGTGTAAGCTGATCATAACGAAGGCCACCGTCTTTGAACCCTGTGCACAAGGGGAAAGATTGTGTAATGGACAGAAGAAGGTAAATACGACGATACAGGAGTGCACAACGACGGCAATACATTTGGACAGCAGTATTGGCAGTCCCTCCAGGAATTCGCGATCACGCCAATTCGACCAATCCCTTTGAATTATGCACAGCCTCGGAACTTCGTGCAAAACCAGCAACTTCCCTGCATATTTTGACCAATCGAGCTTGCCTGCGAGCAGAGCTCAAACACGCACGTCAACTGTCTATTCAAAACTTGTTTGTTCCTTGTGCAAAATATAAAAACATGTATTTATATATTAAATCTTTATTTATCCAGGGTAAACCAATTAACAGATTTTAATTTTGCAATGAGGCGGCATTTACCGTATTTTTCGGAGTATAAGTCGCACCGGAGTATAAGTCGCACCTGCCGAAAATGCATAATAAAGAAGGAAATGTATTTGATAAAACCCAACACCAAGAATAGACATTACATTGAAAGGCAATTTAAAATAAATAAAGAATAGTGAACAACAGGCTGAATAAGTGTACGTTATATGACGCATAAATAACCAACTGAGAACGTGCCTGGTATGTTAACGTAACATATTATGGTAAGAGTCATTCAAAAAACTATAACATATAGAACATGCTATGTTTACCAAACAATCTGTCACTCCTAATCGCTAAATCCTATGAAATCTTATACATCTAGTCTCTTACGTGAATGAGCTAAATAATATTCTTTGATATTTTACGGTAATGTGTTAATAATTTCACACATAAGTCGCACCCCTGGCCAAACTATGAAAAAAAACTGCGACTTATAGTCCGAAAAATACGGTACATGACAGTTATGTTGACGTGTGATGATAACATCTCCTCATCTCTCATTTACTAACAAAAAATTACTGCTATAGATCGATATCAACAATTCATAAACATTCATTAATGTTTAAGATGGTCAAACACTGTTGAAGATTAAATCATACATGGAGAATGTCTGCAACTTGTGGACAACAGGACAGCTGACAACAAGGAAGCCTTTGGTGGTGTTTCTTTCTATAGTTATTACTATTATTTGTCATGAATTATGCATAATTAAAACAGTAATTTGATAATGAGCTTTGAGCATTTGCTTTTACTACCATCAACCGTTTACGTGTGCGGTATATAAGGAGTAAAACAACAACACATTATTTGCTTTCCATTTTTTGTTTAAATCATGTACTTTTTTAGTTTTTCTTCTACATTTAAAACACTTCCTTGTGTTCTACATAATAAGTAATGGTGGTTATTTGGTCAAAATGTTGGATAGATTATGTTTTACAGACTATCTTCAAGCCGCTTTCTGACCGTCTCTTTAGGATGCGCTGTTTCGTAGGCGGTCTTATTTATTTGCTTCCATTTCGACAGCGACTTTTCTCTGTCAGCCATGTTGTAGTATTTAGAGCATCCATATGAAATCTACAGAAGATAAAGATAGATGTACACTACTTTGTATTAGAAATAGCAACAGCGGGGGATGCATGTGCATGTATGAGCCAGTCTGCCCAACGACAAGAGGAAAGAGAAAAAGAAGAAACTCATTGACGACAATGTCGGACTCACGCAAAGCTCTTTGGGTAGAACTTTACCATATATGGAGATATCTGCTGACGTCCCGGAAATATGAAGGAAGGCAAGCTTGTTTTATAAATATTTCTGCCATGCCTCCATGGTTTGAATTCACATTTTCAGAATCTATACAGATCCCAAATACACAAAAAACAGGTGCCGATAGGTAAGAAAAGTTGGTTTTGCCTAATAGATCCCCTTTAAGTTTACAAAAAACAATTAAAACATGTATAACAAAGTCATAAAATCACAAAATGATTCAATGTTATCGAAAAAAATTAAAAGATTGCAACTTTTGCCCCAACTTTCGAGAAAACCTTCTATGAATTCAGGCATTTTTAGACCGCAACAATCACCAAAAAAGCTAGCAAAATGCTAGAGGGACTGACTACTCTGTCAAACTTTCTGCACTCAGTAGCCAAGTTCCATGTGTACACCGTATACTTAGTGATGTGAAACTGCAAGCCCTCTTCATTGATATGTTCACACTTTGAATATTCAACAAAAAAGATTTTAAGTAAAAAGGTGAGTTTACCCTCCAGACGCCCAGAATGAATCCAGGCGAGAGAAGCATGACTTGGACCAGACGGTCTCTACCAAGGAAGCGAGCAAGACAAGTCCTAGCGTCCCACTTGCAAATAAGTGAGCACCATTGTGGTCTGGGCCCCTTCAGCGCTTCCTTCCGGACCCCGAAGAGCTGGACGCTGCTGATGTGAGGATACTGAATGAGTCTGTTTCCACTCCAGCACAGTGTCGCAGACGTACTGAAGAAGGAGACCCTGCTCAAGTCCAGAGTGACCACCCGGCCTAAGGGATCACACACCTTTAGCTCCCAAATATGGTTCCTTGGAGAAGAAACATCAAACAGAGCGGCCTTCTTTATAACATGGTGTCACTGAAAACGTGATCTATTTAGGGTAGTGTATCTAATGTACATTTATCCTGCTCGCTGCAATGAGACCGCAGCAGGCCTGATCAGGACCAGGCTGGTACCTGAGAATGCGCTCGGCTTGCAGAGGCAGTCCAGTGAATGGGCTGACATCCGTCAGTTCTTTCCTCCAGGTGCTCAGCTCCTGTCCGCCCATATTCCACAGGTACTTCTTCTTCCAGCCGCCTGATGAGTGCTCCTTAGGCTCCGCCTTCCTTGTGGCGTCCCCCGTGGACTTGAGCCTCCATGTTTTAACAGAGAAGGCAGCCGTGTAGATCTTGTACCACACCACACTACAGAGAAAAGATCTCACAGCCACTACGCTACTACACACGAGACAGCGACAAAATGGCGCCTACTCGTCGTTGGCGAGTTGGTGGAAGATCTTGTTGACATAACTCAGGCTCAGCAGCGAGGCAGCATCCAGGTTAGACAGGATCTTTATTAGGATCTCTGATGGTAGTCTGAGCAACAACAAAAACATATTTGGATGCGTCAACACAAACATCAAGCTGTGTTTCTCTTAAAAGTAATAGGCTTCCATGAAAATTTGAGTCGTTATGCATAAGCATCCAGTAGATCAAAGGCATTTTTCAAAAAAACTGAAGGACAGGGAACCACTATAATACATTTTGTAGACTAAAGATACTACTGTAGGTCAATATATGCTAAACTTAGCATATAACATGTCTTTACATCATGTTTTAGGTGACAAAGCTAACTAGTGTAATATCTAATAAAATATTTGTTCAATAATGAGTTGAGTTGAGTTTGAGTTTATTTTGAACATGCATGCATTTCATATTTTCAACATGTTAGAAAAGGAGTAGGAAGAAGCAGAGCTTATTTAATCCTACCCCTTTTCCTTTACATCAAATCAAATCAAATCAACTTTATTTATAGAGCACATTTAAAATTTACCACAGGGGTAGCCAAAGTGCTGTACAATGAGCAGGTTAAAAGATAAAACGAGTACCGAGCAAACACAACACAACACAAACAGAACACGATAAAAAATAAATAATTAAAATAGAATTAATAAAAACATAAAAACAGGATCACAGCAGGTGTATTATGGGGCGCCATTGCAGGATGGATATCACTCAGTGTTAAAAGCCATGGAATAAAAGTATGTTTTTAAGAGAGATTTAAAAACAGGAAGAGAGGAGGCTTGTCTAACACTCAGGGGTAGGTCGTTCCAGAGCTTGGGAGCAGCAACGGCGAAAGCTCTGTCACCTCTAAGCTTCAGCCTTGTGTCAGGGACCGTCAACAGCAGCTGATCGGCTGATCTTAAGGATCGGGTGGGGCAGTAAGGCTGAAGGAGGTCGGAGAGATAGGTTGGCGCGAGGTTGTTTAGACATTTAAAAACAAATAAAAGGAGTTTAAAATGTATTCGGTAACGCACAGGGAGCCAGTGAAGGGACGCTAAAATAGGGGTGATGTGCTCACGTCTGCGGGTCTGTGTTAGCAGACGAGCAGCAGAGTTCTGCACGAGCTGCAGGCGGGCGAGGGAGGCCTGGCTAATGCCAACATACAGGGCATTACAGTAATCAAAACGAGTCGAGATAAAAGCGTGGATTACATAGCAGTTGCTAACACTTTTGTTCACTTCCTGTTCTCAATATATTCACAATATACTCCATAAGTAAAAACATAACAAAAAATAAAGAAAAAAATGATCATTAGTGAAGTACATTGTATTTCATATGGTGACCTGGGGATAGGTTGATTGGCAACACTAAATTGGCCCTAGTGTGTGAATGTGAGTGTGAATGTTGTCTGTCTATCTGTGTTGGCCCCGTGATGAGGTGGCGACTTGTCCATGGTGTACCCCGCCTTCCGCCCAAATACAGCTGAGAAAAGCTCCAGCACCCCCCGCGACCCTGAAAGGGACAAGCGGTAAAAAATGGATGGATGGATGGATGGATGGAAATAAATAAGATTATCAATAAATTCAGAATTTTTATAATGATTCTTCTTATTTGTACTTTGTAAACCCTTTAAGTTTGAAGATGTTCTTGAACTGGATCATATTAGTACATTGTTTGATTTCTTTGCTTAACCCATTCCATAATTTAATTCCACACACTGATATACAAAAGGTCTTAAGTGTTGTATGTGCATACGAATGTTTTAAACTACATTTTTCTCTAAGGTTATATTTCTTCTCTTTTGTTGAGCAGAACTGTTGTACATTCTTGGGTAGCAGGTTATAGTTTGCTTTGTGTATAATTCTAGCTGTTTGCAAATCCACTATGTTGCGGAATTCCAGTATTTGATTCGATGAATAAAGGTTTGTATGTTCTCTATATCCAACATTATGTATTATTCTAACAGATCTTTTTTGTAACACGGTAATGAATGAAGTGCAGTTTTGTAGTTATATCCCCATATTTCTGCACAATAACTCAGATATGGTAACACTAGTGAGCAGTAGAGAATATGAAGTGATTTTTGGTCCAATGCATATTTAGCTTTATTCATTATTGACATGTTTCTTGACACTTTATGTAGTATATTTTTATATGAGATTTTCAGTTAATTTCATCATGAATCATTATACCTAGAAATTTGGATTCATTTACTGTTTCAATTTCTATTCCTTCTATTTGTATTTGTGTTTGACTTTTCCTTCTACAATTACCGAATAGCATTATTTCGGTTTTACAGGATAGACTGTTTTTGCCAAACCATCTTTTTAATTTGTTAATTTCTTCCATTATTTGTATTAGCTTCTGTGTGTTCTCTCCTGAACAAAACCCTGTTGTATCGTCCGCGAATAATACTAACTTTAAGTCTTTTGTAATTTTACAAATGTCATTTTTATAAAGATTGAACAATTTTGGTTCCACTATTGATCCCTGTGGTACTCCACAGGATATATTTAGTGTTGTAGATGTTTGTTCGCCTAGCTTCACGTATTGTTTCCTGTAGGTTAAGTAGCTTCTAATCCAATTACCATTTACCATTTAAGACCAACCCTCTGATGCCATACCGTTCCAATTTTTTGATTAAAATATTGTGATTAATTGTGTCAAATGCTTTAGTTACATCCATAAACACTGCCGCTGCACATTGTTTACCATCTATTGCATTGGTCATTTCCTCTGTTATTTCGATTAAAGCCATCGAAGATTAAATATTAGCTCTGTATCCATATTGGTTCTCGGCGAGTATTCTTGTTTGCTTATGAAACTCTTCAATCTGTTATTGAACAGTTTTTCAATGATTTTAAATGAATTAAGTAAAGAAACAGGTTTATAATTTGTAAATTGATGTGTTTCCAGTCCTATGAATTGGTACAATTAAAGCTATTTTTATTTTGTTTGGGAATTTACCTGTTTGAAATGATAGGTTACTAATATACAATAATGGTCCTGAGATCTCTGAAATAACCTTTTTTATCATTTCCATATGAATTCCATTACAATCTTTTGAAGTCTAAATTTGCATTTTTTCATGATTTTAACTATTTACTCCTGTGTCATTTTCGTGAGGAACATTGAGTTGTGATTTCGATCGATGCTGTCATTAAAGTCCTCAGTTGAAACTGGGTCTGTAATCCTTTCCTCCAATTTTGGTCCAATATTTACAAAGTAATTATTGAAGCTTTAAACTACTTCCTTCATTGTTGTCATTTATGTTTCCGTCTGAGAAGTATTGGGGGTAATTCCTCTTAGTGACATTTTTAATAATGCTATGTTGCTCTCATGTTGTTTTTGTTCCTGTCGAATAATTGACTGTAATATTATTTTATACATGTTCGTAGTATTGTATGTAAGTTAGCTTGTTTATATACTTATTTTCTGCCTCTGTAATTAATTGTGTTATGAATTGTGTTCTATATAATGTATTCTTCTTATTACAAGCATTTTTTTTTTTTAATTTTTGTCATCCATGATTCATTGTTCTTTCTCTGGCAGATGATCACTAATGTCGGTAATAAGTAGACCACTTTTAGTGTTATTATCAACATGATTGGTAAAAATATTATCAATAAGTGTGGCACAGTGTCCAGTGATTTTGATTGGCTTTGTGATTTTAAGATATAAAGTGATGCTATACTGTGTATCAATGAAGTCATCAATGGACTTTTGCTTGTTGGGGTTTAATAAGTCAATATTGAAGTAGACACCGAGAGGGACAAGTGGTAGAAAATGGATGGATGGATGGATGGAGTCACCACATAAGAAAATTATTTTTGACCAGGTTCCATAAAATGTGCCTTGATCCAGTCTTCAAATGTTTCAATATGTTTCAAATTAATTAAATATGTTCACAAATATCCATCCATTTTCTACCGCTTATTCCCGTCAATGACCAATAAAAAAACAAGTTGCAGGCTGAAAATGTCTCTCAAGCCAGACTTTGGTCAAACCTGCAGTAGCTTATTATTTTTTAACTTTCTTTTCTTCAGAATTGTCGCTACTGAATCAAACATTGGATTGTGTACTTAATAAAGTAGCCTGTTAGTGTAGTCATACCTCGGGATACATGTTTTTAAGTTTCTATGACGCAGCCCATACCTCCAAAAACCTGTATTTCGTAACTGCATCACCCATTGAAAATAATTACCATCCATTTAATCGGTGCTTAGCTTCCCCAAAAAAGCACAATTTTATTTCAGGTAAGAAATATTGTATGGAAACGCACAGCAGTTTTAAAACGCAATGTAATATTTAGGCACAGCATTTACTTTGGAAAGCAGACTTCTATGGTTTCTCCTTCTAGTTGCTTCTGCGTCCAATACACTATCAGCAGCTTCTCCATATTTTCATGGATAAATGTCCGCTGTTTAGATATTATTTAATCGTCCTTGGCTGGCTTTATCAACTCATTCTGCTTTAGTATGGTGCAGACTAGCAATACTACACTGCAACTGTAACTACACACTCAGTAATTTTTTTAACAATTTCTTTAATTTAATGAATGTCATACACTTCTTCTCAGCACTGTCCTTCACACTTAATTCCTTCCAATAATTTGGAAAAACTAACTTATGTCCATCTCCAACTATAAGCTAATGATTATTGATATTAATGATATTTTGGTCGTTTCTTACAGAGTTCACCGTGACGTTCACTGCGCCAACTAGCGGTGGGGAGAATAGTAAACTAAAACATAACAATTAGCCAAGAGACAGCACATATCTCGAAAATTGTGTACCACATGTACCACTTCTACTAATTGAATGAATGATTCAAAAACCAACGAGCAAACTTACCTTTCCAGAACAATCTCCTCAGGCAATGGCTTGACAAATGTTGTTCTTCCCTGGTGTCTGTTTACAAATAAAGCATTATTTGAGGCATTAAATAGAGTTTACATAGACACAAGGTGAGGTAGATGTTCACCTGTGCAAAGCTCTGCCACCTGGAGAACTCCTGCAGCGTTCTGCCTCTGCTTGGCGACACTCATCCGGCCGACGGGTACCACCAGTCCGTCCTGGTTTAATGGTCAGACCATCCATGAAGCTCTGGAAAAATTGTCCACGTCCAGTCGCCACTAAAGACTCCGCCATAGTCGGTCTACTTCTGCCACCTTGATTTTCACAAATAAAAGCCTCAATTAAGTGTGTAAGTGCTTACTGGCCTTTAGATGGCAGCAAAGTCTCCTTAAAAGGATTAATTTCAGTTAAAGTCAACAATAGTTGTAAAATTACCACAGTAGATGAGTGTGTTCATTGACCCTCAGCCATACTTGTATCATCATTAAAAATATACAAGACACATCTGTCTTTATGAGTGATAAAACCCCTACAATATGGACGGTCAAATGGAACAAAATTATATTAACCAATATTTGAATAATTACTTAAATGTGTCATAAATTAATTATTATAATAAATATGTGAATAATTTATTATATGTAAAAGCACATTTAATAATGTAATCAATTAATCACTTTATGGTTAAATTATTTCACGTTTTTTTTTCATATTTTCATGGACCTGCGCTTCAAAATTTTAATTTTATCTCTCCAACTCACCCATTTATTCAATGGGCGAGACTAGCAAATCTAGCCTGGAATTTTGGAAGTCTGTTGGTAGATAGAGTGGATATAATCATACTTTTTCGGGAGTTGGTGGTAGATATTTCAGACTTGCTGACCCAGAGCAAGTAGCAGTTGAAGTAGAAGAATTAATTGAAGTCGTCTGAGTTATTTCCACACTTTCAGACCAAGATATCGACCAGTAGGCTGCCTAATCTGCTTCCCTGGTCAAGTGGAAGTGTGTTAGGATCCGCCCACTGAATTTGATGGCTGAGTTTGACAGATAAAAACACATTTATTAAGTGCTGCCACACAGGTTCTTGAAAAATATAAATAAATCATAAAACATGTATTGAATCGTGAATGTATTAATTATATCATCCCATCCATCCATTTTCTACCGCTTGTCCCTTTTGGGGTCGCGGGGGGCGCTGGAGCCTATCTCAAAATATAAATAAATCATAAAACATGTATTGAATCGTGAATGTATTAATTAAATCATCCCATCCATCCATTTCCTACCGCTTGTCCCTTTTGGGGTCACTGGAGCCTATCTCAGCTACAATCGGGCGGAAGGCGGTGTACACCCTGGACAAGTCGCCACCTCATCGCAGGGCCAACACAGATAGACAGACAACATTCACACTCACATTCACACACTAGGGCCAATTTAGTGTTGCCAATCAACCTATCCCCAGGTGCATGTTTTTGGCGGTGGGAGAAAGCCGGAGTACCCGGAGGGAACCCACGCAGTCACGGGGAGAACATGCAAACTCCACACAGAAAGATCCCGAGCCCGGGATTGAACTCAGGACTACTCAGGACCTTCGTATTGTGAGGCACATGAACTAACCCCTGTGCCACCGTGCTGCCCTAATTAAACCATTAACTACTTAATCATCCATCCATCCATCCATCCATTTTCTACCGCTTATTCCCTTTTGGGGTCGCGGGGGCGATGGAGCCTATCTCAGCTACAATCAAGCGGAAGGCGGGGTACACCCTGGACAAGTCGCCACCTCATTGTGGGGCCAACACAGATAGACAGACAACATTCACACTCACATTCACACACTAGGGCCAAATTAGTGTTGCCAATCAACCTATCCCCAGATGCATGTCTTTGGAGGTGGGAGGACGCCGGAGTACCCGGAGGGAACCCACGCAGTCACGGGGAGAACATGCAAACTCCACACAGAAAGATCCCGAGCCCGGGATTGAACTCAGGACTACTCAGGACCTTCGTATTGTGAGGCAGACGCACTAACCCCTCTCCACCGTGCTGCCCTAATTAAATCATTAAATACTTAAATTAATGAAGAATTAAATATTTAACTTTTACATCAAACATATTAGTGACACATTTAAGTATTTAATTCCAATTATGGTTAAAAATGACACAATGAAGTAATTATTTAGGTATTTTTGTATTCATTTATTAGTCCTGCATATTAAGAGGACTTGGTGTCTTTACTACTGCCACTTTTTTGTAAATAGCAAACTTAACCCAACACTTTGAAATGGTGTTTTACAGAACTTTACGCAACTTTATAATTTACTTAAAAGCCATGAAACCCGAACACACACACACACTGAACGAAGACAGTTTACAGTTAATTGTCCATTGTCAAGGTGACGTAAACATGTTTTTTTTTGTTTCCAAGCAGCCTAATAAATAATTACTAACCCTTGCAATAAACACCAAAGCATCATTTCTCCATCACCTGCTGAATTCACTACACAGTTGAGAAATAATAACAGTTGTAATATATTCATCTTGTATGCTGGTGAGGTTGTCAGCATGTAAGTGATTGATTATAAGTAATTGCAGAATAATGATTATGAAGTGTATTGATAAAGAGCGCTGCAATCATCATCACTCATCGTCAATTCAGAGCTCTGTGTGACAAACAACTTTTAGTTTAATTCAACAAGACTTGAGCGAGGGGGAGGAAGAGGAGGAGCAGATGGAGGAAGAGGTTTCCCCAGTGTGTGCGTGTGTGCGCGCGGGAGCGTGCGCGTGTGTATGTGTGTGTCCAGAGGAGAGAGAGCAGCGGCCGCCATGTTAACCAAGAAGCCCGGAGCCTCGGTTCTCCTGACGGGTGAGCACAGCGTCCCTACCCGGGAGGCAGACGCCTTAACGCGGCTAATGTTGCGGGCTCGTCCCGGTCCTCAGATCGGTATGACCCGGTGTCAATAAAACTGGAACAGAGACAGGGGCTAAGGGGGAGACTGCAAGACGCTAGCTTGCTAACAGGCAAAAATAGTCTCTTGTGATCATTATATGAGCTCTAATCTGCGGGAGCTAACATTAGCAGCTAACCTTAGCATGTAGCACTAACAGCTAACTAAAAACGGTTTCTTGTTGAGCCGTGACAGTCGTTTATATGACATTTATGTTGCTTTGCTGTAATCACACTTGCTCCTTTCTGCACGACGTGTTGCTTAAAAGTGTTGTGACATCATCAATGCTTCTCTCGACCGATCAATGTGTTCTTCGGAAGAAAAGAAGCGACACATAAGTTACATTTTTAAATGTTAAAGGATTCCAGGGGGAAGAATGTTTAAAGCTGTTTGACACCGCTGTGTAATAACATGTTAATTACCAGGCTACGCTTGTTATTACAATAGTCTTGTACAGTTATGTGTAATGACAGGAAGATGCACACATGCATCCATGCCTTTATTTTGAAATGTACGTTAAAGAGTAAGAGACATGCGCCTTGTGTATTGTTTACAATTTGAGAAGGTTGAACCACTTCCGAGCCTCCGCGGTCACGTGACGCGACACGGGACTGACCAGAAACAAGTCGCCGTTTTCGACTCGCTCCGCTCGAGGCCTGCTCGGTTTATGTGCTCGCATCGCCCTACTTTTTTTCCCCACTCGTCTGGTTCGGCAGCATGCCGAGCGTGCTCGCCGCCGCTCTGGCATTTCCAGCGCGGTGTCGGGTTCGCGAAGGCACCACGCTGCTCCTGCACTTACATCTTTGGGGCGACGTCGCCCGGCCCGACGCATCACTCCTAATGATTTGATGTCAGTCGATGTCGGTGCTTTTGTGTGGGCGTCATTAGCAGGATTACAAGTCGCCTTCAGATTAGAAGAGTACACCATCTGTCTTCTTGAAACGCACACGCTAAGTGAAACCAAAGAGCAGAGTTGGTATAGTTTGTCCTGCATTGTGAAGAATGCAGGAAGGAAGACAGCTGATTTCAGACCCCACCCTAGAACTACTTAATTAGTAGTAGTACCATATTGCACCTGCTGATACTGCATTCCGCCTAGTCATACTTCCGACATTACGCCCAGCCATACTTTATTACACCTAGTCCAGTGGTTCTTAACCTGGGTTCGATCGAACCCGAGGGGTTCGGTGAGTCGGGCTCAGGGGTTCGGCGGAGGTCAAGACACACCCGACTCATCGTGTAAATAAAAACTTCTCCCTATCGTCGATTTACGAATACGGCAACAGCAGAAGTCAGACTGATTTGCAGGTGTGTAATTTGTTGTGAGTTTATGCACTGTGTTGGTTTTGTTGTTTGAACAAAGTGATGTTCATGCACGGTTTATTTTGTGCACCGGTAAAAAAAAACATGGTAACACTTTAGTATGGGGAACATATTCACCATTAATTAGTTGCTTATTAAGATGCAAATTAGTAACATATTGGCTCTTATCTAGTCATTATATCTATATTATATATACTAGAGATGTCGGCAGGCCGATATAATCGGCCGATAAATGCGTTAAAATGTAATATCGGAAATTATCGGTATCGTTTTTTTATTATCGGTATGATTTTATTAAATCAACATAAGAAACACAAGATACACTTACAATTAGTGCACCAACCCAAAAAACCTTCCTCACCCATTTACACTCATTCACACAAAAGGGTTGTTTCTTTCTGTTATTAATATTCTGGTTCCTACATTATATATCAATATATATCAATACAGTCTGCAAGGGATACAATCCGTAAGCACACATGATTGTGCGTGCTGCTGGTCCACTAATAGTACTAACCTTTAACAGTTAATTTGACTCATTTTCATTAATTACTAGTTTCTATGTAACTGTTTTTATATTGTTTTGCTTTCTTTTTTATTCAAGAAAATGTTTTTAATTTATTTATCTTGTTTTATTTTATTAATTAATTTATCTTCACCATACCTGGTTGTCCAAATTAGGCATAACAATGTGTTAATTCCACGACTGTATATATCGGTTGATATCGGTATTGGTTGATATCGGTATCGGTAATTAAAGAGTTGGACAATCTCGGAATATCGGATATCGGCAAAAAGCCATTATCGGACATCCCTAATATATATATATATATATTATCTAGCCTTATTATAACTCTAACCCTGGCCCTAACCCTCTAACCCTAACCAAATAACTCTAAATGTGTTTGTTATTTAGAATATGTTCCCCTAGTGTCCAAACACTCTAAATTAAGTCTTTGTGACTTAGAATATGTTCCCCATACTAAGGTGTTACCAAAAAACATATAACTTTGTCTTGAATTTGAAAAAAAACCAACATTTTATTTTTCACTAAATAAGGGTTTGGTGAATGCGCATATAAAACTGGTGGGGTTCACTACCTCCAACAAGGTTAAGAACCACTGACCTAGTCGTACTGTAGTACACCTGGTAGTACACTGTAATACGCTTGTTGTACACTATTAGATCTGACAGTACTGTATCACACCTGCTAGTACGGTATTACGCCTAGTAGTACACTTATTCTGCCGTAGTACACTGTATTACACCTGGTAGCACAACATTACGCCTAGTCGTACTGTGTTACGCCTGGTAGTACCGTATTTTTCGGACTATAAGTCGCAGTTTTTTTCATAGTTTGGCCGGGTGTTGGGTTTTATCAAATACATTTCCCTAAAAAATGTGACTTATACTTCTGTGCGACTTATATATGTTTTTTTTCCTTCTTATGCATTTTCGGCCGGTGCGACTTATACTCCGGAGCGACTTATACTCCGAAAAATACGGTAGTCGTACTTCCTATATTACGCCAAGTTGTACTTCCTACATTACGCCCAGCCATACTTTATTACACCTAGTCGTACTGTAGTACACCTGGTAGTACACTGTAATACGCTTGTTGTACACTATTAGATTTGACAGTACTGTATCACACCTGCTCGTACGGTATTACGCCTAGTAGTACACTTATTCTGCCATAGTACACTGTTTTACACCTGGTAGCACAATATTACGCCTAGTCGTACTGTGTTACACCTGGTAGTACTATATTACGCCTAGTTGTACTGTATTACGCTGAGTAGTACACTGTATTACCACGGGCGGTACTGTATTGTACATATATACAGACATTTACATATGTACTGTGTGCATGTATATATATATATATATATATATATATATATATATATATATATATATATATATATATATATATATATATATATAGTTATGTTTTGGCTTGGGCTTGTTTGTTTGTTAGCAACATAACCAGTTATGGATAGATTTAAAAAGTTAAGTTAAAGTTAAAGTACCAATGATTGTCACACACACACACTAGGTGTGGCGAAATTATTCTCTGCATTTAACCCATCACCCTTGATCACCCCCTGGGAGGTGAGGGGAGCAGTGGGCAGCAGCGGTGGCCGCGCCCGGGAATCATTTTTTTGGTGATTTTAATGTCCAAAAACAATGTTATCTACAACGAGTACAAACACACTTGACTTCCTGCTTACGGCGTTCAACGTACCCATCTTGCCGTTTCCGGGCTTTGCGGAAGATTCTGGGAGATGTCGTTTATTTACAGATCCAGCCAACGCTAAAACGCTGGAAGAAAACTACACTCACCAAGTTTTCGTGTGATATCGTCACGGTATAATTGAGTGGACTTTGAAACCGAAATACCGCGGTATTTATAATACCGTTACGTCGCAAATTTGAAATCTTATGATGATAGGACGCATTGGTGCCTAATAGAGGTGTAACGACTGATCGATACATTAATATATCGATTTATATTCCTAAATTTCAAGTATATCGATCTGTGCTCTGCAGGTTTGCCTTCCAAGAGATAGGTATCAATCCAATATCGTTTTAAAAGAAAATCTGTCTATTTTATCGATACTAAAAAAAGGAAAACATTGGATTTAAGAATGGCAGACTATATGAAGTTTAGCACTTTTAATAATAAAGAGGTTAAACGTTCACCCTGGCGTCATAAAAACAAAAATTGCGGATATCTAGATCAAGAAAGGTCATAACAAACGCAAACGCCACAAGACAATAGTGTAATATCTGTGACATATGTGTGTGTCTTTAAGAGATGGTGTGGCACAGTGAACAGAGTACCGCAAGTGTTTGGCGTCTGTTTGCTGAGTGTCTAATTGTGAGCAGCTCTTGTAAATGTGCGTTTAGACTCCCTGAGTTTGTTACCGCTTGTTAAGAAAGCGTCTGAGAGTTTATCTCTGTTTCTTTCCTTCTGCATTGACAATATCAACTTTCAGCTACAGCCCGATTGCAAAAGCCACGACAAATAAACGCCACAACACAATGCTAATGCCTCAACACAACTTTAAACCACAAAAGACGCAGCCGACACAATGGAAGTGACAGCGGTGTAAGTTACCACGACACACCGACTCCTGTAACACAAGAAGTCATTGGGTGAAAAAGAAAGAAATAGAAGAGATGGATTGTTGAATTGTTCACTTTCTTGTTTGTATCCATAATCTACCGTATTTTTCGGAGTATAAGTCGCACCGGAGTATAAGTCGCACCTGCCGAAAATGCATAATAAAGAAGGAAAAAAACATATATAAATCGCACTGGAGCCCGGCCAAACTATGAAAAAAACTGCGACTTATAGTCCGAAAAATACGCTAATTCCCGTACAAGAAATATCAGACTTATCGGAAACTTCACCTGCAGTGTCTAGTATCCACTATTTATTTCACAGTCACACTGCTTGATTTTTTTGATAATAAGTGACTGAATCAATTTCAACTCACTGAATCGTTTCGGATCGTATCGTTCTAAAAGAATAATATCGTCCCTGAATTGTATCGGCAACCACAAATATCAAATCAAATCGTTGTTAAAGCAAACCATTACACCCTGAGTCCCTAATGATGTGTGTGTGTATGTATGTGAAAATTGATGGTGCTTTAAAAAGTACTTGAATTGATTTAAACCAAGATTAGCGGGCGTACTTTGGTTAAAATGATCGTTCGTTATTTTTAACACAACTTCAGCTCACACTGCACTTGTTAGCTCGCTAGCATGCCAACAAGCCAATAACAAGCCAACAATCTTACAGAGTTAAGGCCACACTCTCCAGATGTCCGACATTCCCCAGCTTTAAATGCTCCCGTAACACAGATGTAACGTCATAAAAAGCAAGATTTGCTTTGCAAAATGAGCAAGGTATTCATGTTTTTAACAAGAATAGAATGAAATGTTCCCACACTTAACATATTTTCACCTGCAATGTTGTTGCAAGTGTTGGCGCAGATTTGCGGCCCTCCGGAAAAAAACAAGTGATGGCGTCACAACTATTGTCGGCGACAATTTTTATTGTCGATGACGTTCACAATTTCTTGCACTCCTAATTCTCATAATAGACAGCAGTTTGTTAACCAATCAGAAGCGGGCTAACCTGATTGACAGCAGCTGGAGGGCTGTGTCATTGACCATGTAAATAGAGCCGAGTGTGCTAAGATAAGTTCATCAAAGATGAACAAGTTCATGGCAGTGATCCAGTCTTTGAATGAACACTTTTGGCTTTCCTCTCCTGGCAGGCAAAGCGGGCGAGCCGGTCTTCTCTCCAGGTCACAGCGGCTCTCTGACGACGTCGCCCGTCACACTGCCACCGCTTCGCAACAATAACCTCAACCCGCTGACGGTATGGTCTAAAAGACAAGTTGTTGACTTGTGTGCGTGTTAGCCTGCTGTTAGCTTGCTGGGAAGTGTGAGCTTTAACCACGCTGCTAATAATAGCAGCAGCTGACACACACACACACACACACACACACACACACACACACACACACACACACACACACACACACACACACACACACACACACACACACACACACACAGTCTTTGAAGGCAGCCAACAGGCAAAGAAAGACCTGAAATGCATGCTGTTATCTAAGAGGAGCCAGGTGTGCTCATCGCCATAGCAACAGGGAGTGACTCACAGCTCGAAAGCAGGCGAATGACATGCAGAGTTCTGTTCATACGTAAATGTTTGTCTTCTCTTAGGGAGGCACTAAAGCCGCCATGTCGGATGCTGTCCCACAGTCGCAGGTCCACATTACGCAGCTGTTTGACGAGAACACCAACAAGCGTCCGGTTCTGACCTCCCAACCTAACGGCCTGGCTCCCCTAAGCTCCTCACGGCCGGGCCTGCCCCTGCCGGACCGCCAGGCGATGGCCTCTGAGCCTTCGCACCATGGCCGCCAAGGCGTGTCCTCTCACAAGTCTACTGACAGTAAGCCAAAGGCCGCCCCTCTGACGCCAGAGCAGGCCATGAAGCAGTTTATGCCCAAGATGTCAACATTTGAACACCACGAGGTTTTCAACTATCCTGAGGGTGAGGTCACAGGGTCAGGGGGGTGAGGGAGTCACACGGGGTCAAGAAACCAATGGACATTGTTTGCTTGTCTCCTGCAGTGTATTTTATCGGTCCAAACGCCAAGAAAAAGTCCGGCGTGATGGGAGGTGCCAACAACGCAGGCTACGATGATGAGCAGGGCTCTTACATCCACGTGCCACATGACCACATCGCTTACCGCTATGAAGTCCTCAAAGTGATTGGCAAGGGCAGCTTTGGGCAGGTAGCGCTTTACTCAATCTCAATGGTGTCATAGTCAGTGCGGCATGTTGGTCAGCTTTATTCGGTTTACTGCGCAGCTTTCCTCTTCCTTGTTTTACACGCTTGTTCTTCACGCCATCTACAGGTGGTGAAAGCGTTTGACCACAAGTCGCAGACACACGTGGCTCTGAAGATGGTCCGCAACGAGAAACGCTTCCACCGGCAGGCGGCGGAGGAGATCCGCATCCTGGAGCACCTGAGGAAGCAGGACAAAGACTCCACCATGAACGTCATCCACATGCTGGAGAACTTCACCTTCCGCAACCACATCTGCATGACGTTTGAGTTGCTCAGCATGAACCTATACGAGTTGATCAAGAAGAACAAGTTCCAGGGCTTCAGTCTTCCTCTGGTCAGGAAGTTTGCGCACTCCATCCTGCAGTGTCTGGACTCGCTGCACAAAAACCGTATCATCCATTGCGACCTCAAGCCGGAGAACATCTTACTCAAGCAGCAGGGTCGCAGCGGCATCAAGGTAATGCCGCACCTGACAACATGTCCTCCTCATCCACTCGGGGAACTTTAAGTGTGTGTGTTTTTAGGTCATAGATTTTGGTTCCAGCTGTTACGAGCATCAGAGAGTTTACACCTACATTCAGTCCAGGTTCTACCGGGCACCAGAGGTCATTCTAGGTAGGACTGTGGTCACATGACCAGATGTTTGAAGCTGGCTGTTTACACGCTGTGCTCTTGCTGTGCCAGGGTCGAGGTACGGGATGCCCATCGATATGTGGTCTCTGGGCTGCATCCTGGCCGAGCTGCTGACTGGATGTCCGCTGTTGCCGGGCGAAGATGAAGGAGATCAGCTGGCCTGCATCATGGAGCTCCTAGGAATGCCCAGCCAGAAGATCCTTGATGGCTCCAAACGTGCCAAGAACTTTGTGTCGTCCAAAGGTTACCCACGCTACTGCACCGTGACCACGCTGCCCGACGGCACGGCTGCGCTCAACAGCGGGCGCTCACGTCGCGGGAAGTTACGAGGTCCGCCGTGCAGCAAAGATTGGAGCGCGGCGCTGAAGGGCTGCGACGACACGCTTTTTCTGGACTTCCTCAAACAATGTCTGGAGTGGGACCCCGCACTTAGGATGACCCCGAGCCAGGCATTGCGCCACCCCTGGCTGAGGAGGCGCCTCCCCAAACCACCCACAGGGACCACAGGGGAAAAGACCTCTTCGTCCAAACGGGCCACCGCTGACTCTGCCATCTCCTCTATGTCCAAATTCACTGCCAGCTCATCCTCCACCACCACGTCGTCGTCCGCCAAAGCCAGGACTAACCTGGCGCCTATCACGGACGCCAACGGGAACATCCAAGCTCGGACGGTTTTGCCCAAACTGGTCAGCTGAAAGTGACCGCGCCCCTCTGGCTGGCGGCTGGAACTTGCAGGTTTGTTGACGTCGAGCTGGTTGGGGTGCGTTATGCAAGTGGTGCGTTCAGGCTCCTCCAGTTAGCAGTGTGGGAAAAGTCTTTTTTGACAATCAAAACCCATTTGATGGTGCTGACTGAGGGAACATGTTCTTTGAGCACATTATTTATACCTGGAATCTACAATTAGACACCAAAAATCTTTTTTCTACGTCTTTAGAAAGTGCTCATAGAATGGCTTGACGTTGCCATGTAGCCACTAGCATATAAAACATGTCAAGCGGGCCATCAAGCTATTAGCAGTGTGTAGCTGGCGAGCCAAGTGCTTGACGAGCAAGCAGTCATTTGACGGGAGAATCAGGCAGACTTGACAGACAAGTCTCACTAAATATGAAGAACTTTTATTATCTGTGGATTGTTTTCCGTTTGCACGATCAAGAAGCTGAGTCATGTTGGCTCCCAGCAGCAGTCCTGCTAGTTAATCCATGTGATTAGCGTTACAGTGATGCTAACACTTCATTCTGGACTCATTTTCACTTACACACAAGTACGTTTATCTATGCTAGCAACGTAACATTTCATTCATCCTTGCTAATTGTGCTTTTAGCAAAAAGAAGGCTTTTTTTTTTTTATATCTTTAAAGACGAGTCTCACTCTGAGGACCTCATACCTAGCTAAACAAGCCCTTCGATCTTTAAATGTGATGTTTATTTATGAATATTTATTATGAAGATATGTGCAGCAAATACTTGAATGTGTGTGTGTGTGTGTGTGCGTTCCCTCACACAATGGAACGCACACTGCAATTTGGCTGCGCCCGCTAGCTAATGGCAATGATGTGAGGATGGTGACGATAAAGAGAAATGTAGCACGTAGGGAAGTGATCCTGTCAAACACGCCTTAGGACAAGCCCCGCCCACTCCTGAGCCAAGACAGTGATGACGGGCGTGTGAGGGTGTTTTCCTAAGATGATTTTATAGTTTTTTTTCTAGTGAGATGGATGGATGCTGACAGTTGCAACTTTTGTGCCTTTAGGATCTCCTCGCCATGCCATGTACACACACGTGTACACACACACATTCATAGTGTCTCTTGTCACCAAGGCTCTTGCTTCATGCCAAGCCTAACCTCTGACCTCCGACGACAATATTTCCAGAGTATGAAAGACAAAGCCACTTTGGCGCTTTGGTTGGACTTTTCAAAAAGGACGTTGGTGAATGAATGATTAGCATCCCAGTGTGTGTGCACATTCTCGTGAAAGGCGGGGTTGTCCAGCCCAGTTTGCAGACACATATCAGCCACCTGATGTCACTCGTCGCCAACAGAAAAAGATGGCTGACGCCTGCTGATGACAGGGCTATGCTAACACTAGCCAATTGTTTTTTTATTCGTGAGGCTAACTCAAGCCTACTGCTAACAGACTGCTAGTAGCACGTAGCAAGTTTTAAATCGCTAATTGTGCTGAGCCTTGTACACAAGTGCTCCAGCTAGCTGTTAGCATTGTTTTTTGTTTTTTTTCTCCACCTATGTACCTCAAACTGCTCAGTTATAATGTTGAAATGAACACACAGGGCATTTGGTTCATTCTACCAAAGTGCATTCCTTTACAATGCTAGCACCTAGCTAGCTGCTCAAAGCGATGGACAGAACCATGGAAAGTCGACAGGAAGTGTAAAAAGACAAGTAGGTTATTGTTAAAGGCTGCAGTCATTACAATACTGACCTCTTACGGGCATATCAAATGCAAAATTTGTTTTGCTCATAAGAGTCTGCTGCAGCTCGCTTCAAAGAGAAGGACGGAGGTTAGCCACTGTTAGCGTGACGCTGCGCTGTATTTTTGTAACTTTTTTGTCACTTGGGTTTTTATTGTGGATTTGATCTGTTTGTATGTCAGATGGAAAAATGTTTGTATCAATGTTTGGGTTGAATGCTGCAGCCACTTTTACAATGTACTGTATGTACTGTACAGAACACACCTTTTCTAGTGAGCCTTTGTTCAATTTTATCGTGGTGAAAATAATTAACATTATTAATAAAACTCTTTTATTGACCACATGCAATCACTTAGCCTGTTTGCAGTTCAATATCTTGCAATTAATTGACCTAACAGGGGTATCCAAAGTGTGGCCCGAGGGCCCGCAGCTAATTTTCTAACGGCCTGCGGCCAGGCAAGCACCATTTTTTTTTCTTCAAAGCTGTCTTTGCTCAAAAAATAATGACAAATTAAAATCAAATGTCTTTATGAGTTATTGACCTATTCAAGGCTCAAATTACTTCGGATCAAACATTCCACTTTGAATTTGTTTTGGGGGGGAAATATTGCACATTTTGTTCGCCATATAAAAAACTAAGTTTTCTTTGATAAAAAGAGCATAAAACACACAAATAAAATAAAATACAATCTGAAGTCACTCTAGAGATTTAAGTGTTAAAAGTCATTTAAAAAAATACTGTACTTTTAACACTTATTAGTGGGGCCTGTTTGAATTCCCAATATTTTTAGTGAGTTTTTTTTTTTAATGGTCATTGCTCAAAAAATACAATTAAAATCAATGGTGTTTAATTAATCTAACAATTTCACAATAAATATTCCACTCAAAATTTTTTTTTTTGCAGAAAATATTGCACATTTTGTGTTTTTGACATAAAAAGAGTTTTCTTTGACACAAAGGCCATATAACAATTTTTTTTTTTTTACTTCATATCAACAGATAGACCTGAAGTTAATCTAGAGTTGTAAGCATTGAATACATTTTGTTTTAACAAATCTGACATATTTTTTTACTTTTCTATAACAGAGACCCTTCCAAGTTCCTGGAACCAAACTTGAGGGAGGCCCTAAAGTTTACCAAAAAATTGCAATAATTGTATTGGTTTTGAAAATGAAAAATATCAAAATGGCCCCAGCATGCTTTCATTTTTTCAGTGTGCGGCCCTCAGTTGAAAAAGTTTCGACACCCCTGATCCAACACATCACTGACTGATATAGGAGCATCCTGATCGTTGTCATGACAACCACTTATGACCTGTGCTGTGGGGGTGGGCGGGCCAGATGGGACCGACACCCAGCCAGGAAGAAGCAGGGCTAGCTGTCATGGGAACCACCAATGCCACAGCATGTTACACTAGCGACTGTTACTGCCAACATTTTAAGTGGTCAGTGAATGCAACATCAGCTCAGCACTTCCCCCAGACAAGTGCGTGCGGATGCATGTGTCTATTTAAAAGTGCATGTGGCTCAGCAGGAGATCATCAAGGGCAAACCGGTAACTCGATAGTGACCCGCTGCAAAGGATTGTGGGTCCAAAGTTAAAGCATTATGTTGAATATGAATTTAAACATGATTATATGGATACATCCATCCATCCATTTTCTACCGCTTGTCCCGTTCAGGGACAACATTGTCCTTTCTGGCATGACTTATCATTTTGAATAACTCTTGTGTGGTGTTCGGGTCTGTGGGACCCGTTTTCATTTTTTATTAAAAGAAAAATGATACAATTAATTAATTTTTCAAACTGAGACTCACTGACTTTGGCTACTTTTCTGTGAAGAACATATATCAGAAAGTTAACTTCAGCTTAGCGAGCCCGGCTGGGCTACGCCAGCATGCTTTTTATTGTCACCTAAACACAACAAGTGACAGCCATCTTGGACGCTTGTGTGGATTGCCTTGGTGACCAATGATTGACACATGCTGCTTTTATAAAAACAACTACTTCACACAGGGACTCACAAGCTGTTCTAAACTGAACACACACACACACACACACACACACACACACACACACACACACACACACTTCCTTCCTAAAAATAAAAAGGCAAGCCACCATGGAAAGTGTCCATGGCTAATTGGGCCAACCTGATGTGCTGCAAGGGTCGCCGAGTTCGCCACCAGTGGAAAAGTGAGTGTATATGTGTGTGTGTGTGTGGTGTCAGATTTGCAAGGCCAAAGGTCAGTTTATTTCCAGCGAGCATCTTCATAATACAAGCACACTTCATTCACCCACTCACACAGGAATAGAACACATAAATAAGGTGGAAGTCATGTCAAATATAAGATGATGTTCAATAAATGTCAGTACTCACAACAAAGTGAAGTTTGGGTTCCCGGAAGTGACGCCCAGCAAGCAGAAGCCAGAGCCCTGGAAGAAGCCATAATACAGAGGAGTCAATCAAAGGCTGCCATCTAGCGGACAAATGTGTCACTGCGGCACTGAGTACAACACTTAAAAAGTGATCATCAGAGGTGTGGACTCGAGTCACATGACTTGGACGCGAGTCAGACTCGAGTCATGAATTTGATGACTTTAGACTCGACTTGACAAAATGTAAAAAGACTTGCAACTCGACTTAGACTTTAACATCAATGACTTGTGACTTCACTTGGACTTGAGCCTTTTGAATTGACATGACTTGACATGACTTGCTACTTTCCCCAAAACCCAAAGATGAAAAAGTTATTCGGGAGCGCTCCGTATTTTTCATTGTGTACTTGTCTATCAGCGTTGCGTGTGTCAGCTGGTGTGGTCTCAGTACAACAGCCAATCAAATTACATCTACTTTGTTTTCATCACACAGCATTCATCCAATCAAATTGCAGGACAACCAACGAAGAAGACATGTCCAAACCACACGCCAGTGAACAAAAAATGATACCTAAAATAATTTCGTTTGGGTATAAAAATTACGAGGTGGTCAACACAAAACGGTTTGCAGTATGCAACACATGCGGTTCGAAAATGACTGATGGAGAGGCAACAACTTCCAACTTCGTCCGGCATTTGAAGTTGCACAAAGAACGGTAAGTTTTGAATGTAAGATAACGTTTATTGGCTAAGTAACGTGACTTTTATTTGCTGTGTAGTTAAATCAGTGAGGCTGTAAACTCACTGCTAACGTTATAACGTTATTGCAAACACGGGAATCTGTTGCAGTTCACTACCTTATTCATACTTTTTGTTCAGTGATTTTTTTTAAGCAGGGTTACGTTAGTCAATATATCACACGTAACGTTAGACGGCGGTCAGCAGCACCGCGTATTTTAGCCACCTAAAAAAAGACAAAAATAGTAAAATAAAGGTCAGTTAAAATGTATACTATATTATGAATATGTGTACCGTTTTTGCTAGCTTTCTGACATACTGTTGGTTGTTTACCTCAGTGGTCCCCAACCACCGGGCCGCGGCCCGGTACTGGTCCGTGGATCGATTGGTATCGGGCCGCACAAGAAATAATTTGTTTTTTTCTTTCTTTTTTTAATTAAATCAACATAAAAAACACAAGATACACTTACAAGTAGTGCACCAACCCAAAACAACTCTCTCCCCCCTTTTGTTCTGGGCATTGAACATGAAGACTCTTCCTTCACTGTTCCGAGTGGCCATGAGAGTCTTGGCAGTGCCTGCCTCCAGTGCTCCAGTGGAGCGAGTTTTCAGCCATTGTGGCATCATACTACGCCCCCATCGTACACAAATGACTGACAGACTCTTGGCTAATTTGGTCTTTTGCAAATGCAATGCAGCATAGGGCCCTGACATATAAAAAGTACAACTTTTTTGTTATGTTCACGTATATGTCATGTTTTTTCAATGTTAACACTTTTGTACAAATAAGTACATTTGCACTTTATTTTTCAATGTGTTTGTTCTGTAAAGGAATGAGTTAATGTTTAAAATGACTGGTTAATAGTGCTATTATAAAGTGCAATGTCAGCACAATTTTCTTTCCTGCAATTTAAAATGCACTTGTTTTAATAAATAAATACAGCGTTTGAAAAGCATACACAATCTGTGTTAATATATTAGTCTGTGGTTAAAAGGACTTGAAAGGACTCGAAACTCAAAATGCAGGACTTAGGACTTGACTTGAGACTTTCCAGTCTTGACTTTGGACTTGACTCGGGGCTTGCCTGTCTTGACTCGGGACTTGACTCGGACTTGAGGGCAAAGACTTGAGACTTACTTGTGACTTGCAAAACAATGACTTGGTCCCACCTCTGGTGATCATTCATCGTTACTGACGACTTTAAACACGTTTATAATATGGCAAAAACATTGAACATAACAATAATAATTTGCAGTGGCGCCTTTCAAGAGACCAAAACAACGCCATACTGAAAAGACAGCCATGAAAATGAAGAACATTGTGCAGACAGAAGTTATCGTCATACACTGTCAACACTATCTCAAATTCACATCATTTTAATCTAGCTACAACTATTTTAGTGTTTAGTTGGTTCATCTTAAGTTTAATATCGGGAGAAACAGTCTTAAGAACGCTCTAAAAGTACCTTTTTTCCGCCCAGCGCTGATTGGCACTTCCGGTTGTACTTTATGGCCTATTGCTCCTCCTAGCGGTGGGAATGCAGAATGCAGTACTAAACTGTTGATCATTGCAATGTATTTAGAATGCATCTAATTTACTGCGCTTCTTATTTTTGACCTTTGAGCTGAAATGAAATGAATGAATTAATTAATTTTCTCTAAAAGCATTCTCTTAGGAGATGTTAGGGTTAGGGTTAGGGTTAGGGTTAGGGTTAGGGTTAGGGTTAGGGTTAGGGTTAGGGTTAACCAACCCAACCCAACCAACCCTAACCCTAACCCTAACCCTAACCCTAACCCTAACCCAACCCTAACCCTAACCCTAACCCTAACCCTAACCCTAACCCTAACCCTACCCAATAAACTCGGTGTCAATGTTCAGAATCAAATAAAAGTTTGTTCTCGTGAAACGAAAATACATAAATAAGTATTATCGCTGGGAACTTGGTTCTGGGCTTTATTGTGCGAATTGATAATGAAAATAATAATGGATTAGATTTATATAGCGCTTTTCTATCGCTCACATTCACTCCACGTTCCCACTTCGGTGGTGGTAAACTACATTTATAGCCACAGCTGCCCCGTGGTAGACATGAAACAACACCCACATAGTCACCTTTACACTTCTTTAATCCAATATAATAATGAAGCCCCAGGCTGAGCCAATCAGCGATCACAATACTGAGCTACGTGCTCTAATTGGTTTGGTCTCATCTAGTGGCTATAATATACTGCAATATTAGAATAGAATAGAATAGAATGGACTTTATTGTCATTATATTTGCATTTAACGAGATTAAGGACTCCAACTTAAGGTGCGGTAGTGGGAACAAATACGGGGTAAAAATAAATTAAATTTCACAACAGGTAATAAAGAAAAAACTAACAATTGAAATAAACAGACTAATATCCAATAAAAATAATAAGCAATCCTGTACAATATACAAAGCACTATAGAAATACAAAATACTGTACAATATAGAACAAGACAAGAGTACCGGAGTAATAAATAACAATCAGTGTCGGACGTATTGCACTCGAAGGGTAATATTGCGCAGTAGGGTATTAGGGTAGGATATTGTATAGGGGTGAATTATTATTATAAGTTAGAGTTCAAGATGGTGACAGCTCTGGGAAAGAAGCCGTCTCTGAGTCTGTTTGTTGTGGCTCTGATGCACCTATAGCGCCTGCCCGATGGTAGCTGGTCGAACAGGTGGAAGCCAGGGTGTGTGCTGTCCTTGGCGATGCTTTTTGCTCTGTTGAGGCAGCAGGAGTTGTGTAAATCCTTCAGGGAGGGGAGGGGGCAGCCGATGATTTTTTTGTGCAGACTTTATGACCCTCTGAATCGCCTGTTGTCTGCTTCAGTGCAGCTGGCGTCATACTTGCCAACCTTGATACCTCCGATTTCGGGAGGTGGGGGCGTGGTCGGGGGTAGGGCGGGGCGTGGTTGGGGGCGTGGTTAAGAGGGGATGAGTATATTGACAGAATTCACCAAGTCAAGCATTTCATACATATATATATCTATATATATCTATATATATATATATATTTATATATATATTCTGAAAATATGCAAACAAAACTGTGTTTAGATAATTGATACTTCAAACTTGCATAAATAAATATTAAGGAATATAACATAACTTGGCTTCTGAGAGTTTCAAAATGTAATGAATAAAATGCTAAAGTTGTTGATAAACAAGCAATTATTTTAATAATTAAATATGGTCATTTTAAATGAATTATTATGATAATTTAAAATCAATTATTTCAAATATGTTTATTTTAATGTATAATTCTATGGCTGGATGTAATAAGGAGTCACAAAAAATACAAATAAAAATACAATTAATTTTGATGTTTTTAGCAAAATATAGTAAAAATGTATTTAGTTTTTTTTTATTTTTATTAATAAATATATTTATTTTTAGGTAAAATAAACATAATAATACAATTTATCTCTAGTCTGGATGATTTAGTACTTGTCACCCAGTTGTCCTCCCGTCATGAAAAAAGGCTGTCCTCACTCAGGTCCACATGGAGCTGGAGGGGGCGTGGCTTCCAGCTCCGGCTGAAAATCGGGAGATTTCCGGGAGAATATTTGTCCCGGGAGGTTTTCGGGAGAGGCGCTGAATTTCGGGAGTCTCCCGGAAAATTCGGGAGGGTTGGCAAGTATGGCTGGCGTACCACACTGTTATGCAGTACGTCAGCAGGCTCTCGACAGCCGAGCGATGGAAGGTCACCATCAGCTGCCTCTCCAGTCTGTTCTTCCTCAGCACCCTCAGGAAGTGGAGTCTCCGCTGGGCCTTCCGGATGATCGCAGTTGTATTATGGGTCCAAGAGAGGTCAGCAGATATGAGGGTGCCGAGGAACTTGAAGGAGCTGACTCTCTCCACCTCCTCGCCGTTGATGTAGAGGGGGACGGGGTCTGCAGTGTCCTTCCTGAAGTCAAAAGATGAGTTCCTTGGTTTTTGTGGTGTTCAGTGCCAGATTATTCACTGAACACCACGCTGATAGTTTCAGGACCTCATCTCTGTATGCAGACCCATCCCCCCCTGTAATGGGACCCACCTCCGTTGTATCATCGGCAAATTTGATTATGGTGTTCTCCGGGTGGGCTGGACTACTATGGAATATTGATAGTCTTAGTTCATTTAGCTATGATTGTGCTTGAAAATGCTTAATTAAGGCCAAACATACGTAGAGTATGCTTCAAAACTTTGAAACGGACACTAGTTATATGTACCGCTTGACACACACAGCAGTGTTGGTCTCTGCAGGCCTGAACGCTATAAGAAACACTGAACCTGTAACAGGTTCAGTGTTTCTTATAGCCCGTGGTATAGGCCGTATAGGCAAATGCTAAGGGCGCCGTCCATCAGGGGGCGCCACGCCAGTGCCACAACTGTTGGAGAGAAAAAAAGAAAAGAAAAAAAAGTTGGTACTTCCATCCATCCATTTTCTACCGCTTATTCCCTTTTGGGGTCGCGGGGGGCGCTGGAGCCTATCTCAGGTACTATTATTTCTAAATACAAAAAATAATCCCACGTCATTTAAAATGCAAAGTAAAGCCTATTTAATAGAAATATTATTTGTTACAACATTACGCCCCCCCCCCCCCCCCCCCCCTCCCCCCCTCCCCCCGCACGGTGCGCCCCCTCCCTTCCCGTAGCATGACTCCTTTTGGACGTCACCACATCAAAAAACAACACAAGATGTCAAAACGGCCAAAACTGTCAGGTGCCCAGGGAAGAAAAAGAGAAAAGAAGAGGAGGAGAAACGAGAAAAAGACAGAGGTAGCACAGAGGTAGTTACCTATCTGCTACCGTAGCAGGTAGGTAACGTTAGCCTACATGAAATTATTTGTCTGTTACAGAATGTGATAGTAACCTGGCTTTTTAGCATTAAGCTAATGTTACATGATTCGGCAATTGCTAATCAATAAATAGCTAGTTCTGTTTTAACGTCGGGTTAATATTGTGGAGGGGGCTAAATTATTATGGAAAATAATAATGTAACATTCGGTAATTACAGTACTCCCACCTTACATTCATCTGGGACATTTGTATTAGATCTTTTAAGCAGGTGTTTTTTGTTTACATTGTTATTGCCTTCTGGTTAGCTAATGTTTGCCCTGCAGGTAATAGTCACTTTTCCACCCCTTTATATATTAGGTATAGTTGTAAGCCTAGTTGTTAAAGTGCACATCATTAATGTTAATTAAGCAATATCACATGAAAGGGAATGCTGTTTTTTAATTTGAGCACTGCTGTGATTCGGTAAGGAGCATAATGCTCACATGGCAACATGGAAGGACTTGGAGGTCCGTTTTGCGAAAGGACTCACAATAGATAAACAAGAGATGGCACTTGCTGAGGCTGAGAGAAAAAGGTGGCGTGAAGTTCAACATCGTTTGGTGGCAATAATTCAGTCCTTAGCTGAAAGAAACATGGCTTTCAGGGGGTCCACAGACACATTAAATAAACCAGACAATGGCAATTTTCTGAAAGAAGTGGAGCTTATGGCCAAATTTGATCCAGTGATGATTGCATTCGGTCTCCCCTGGGGGGGTTACCCACATATGCGGTCCTCTCCAAGGTTTCTCATAGTCATTCACATCGACGTCCCACTCGGGTGAGTTTTTCCTTGCCCTTATGTGGGCTTTGCACCAAGGATGTCGTTGTGGCTTGTGCAGCCCTTTGAGACACTTGTGATTTAGGGCTATATAAATAAACATTGATTGATTGATTGACATTGAAGCAGCATGTCAGTAGAGTAGAAAGTGGAGCTGGCAGTCACGTACATTATCTGGGAAAAACAATCCAAAATGAACTGATTGACTCCATCAGTTGAAGAATAATAAAACGCATTGTGGAAGAGATCAAAACATCAAAGTATTTCTCCATCATTTTAGATTGCACACCTGATCTGAGTCATAAGGAACAGCTCTCTGTCATAGTCAGGATAGTGTCAAAAGAAGACATACCACAAGTTAAAGAGCATTTCCTGGGCTTTCTTGTTGCAGAGGAATCAACAGGAGATCATTTGTCAACTCTCATCCTAAAACGGTTAGAGGAGCTTAACATTCCTTTTGAAGACTGCAGAGGACAGTCTTATGACAATGGGGCCAACATGAAGGGAAAAAATAAAGGTGTTCAGGCAAGGTTGCTTCAGCTAAACTCAAGAGCTTTTTTTGTCCTATGTGGTGCCCACACTTTAAATCTGGTAATAGCTGATGCTGCAAAAAGCTCACCAGATGCCCTTGGCTACTTTGGGCATTTAGCAAAGTTATTCAAGCTCTTCTCAGCTTCCACCCATAGGTGGGGTGTCCTCCTGAAACATGTTAAAACCACTTTGAAATCATGGGCTGAGACCAGATGGGAAAGCAGCACCACATCATTAAACAGTTGTTTGTACTACATTTTATTGTCTTGTTTCTATACCATATGTTTTATCAAAAAGTATGTTTTTCTTTTTTAAAGGCATGTCACGTGTTCAAATTGTGCTGTTTTTTTTTTATACTCATCACAATTAATTTCAGTGTGAGATTCGAGTGAAGAGCTCTGTCACAGAGCCAATTAAATGAAGCTGTGGTGCCGCTGTACAAAGTAGCTTGTTTGAGTAAAGTGTTGCTTCCTGCGTTGTCTTTTGCGCCGCTGGACTTTCCCATTCCTCTTTTGGTTTCACTCTCACAGGAATTTTTATTTTTTTTTTTAAATCATGCGTCATCTTTCACTGGTGAAAGAAAACGACAAAGACCGTGAGGGTTTTCTGGCCAATGTATTCGTCAGGGAAATACCGACGCTCGATTTCCCGTATCTGTGTTTTTTATTCACTTGAATTCTGCTGAAAAATGGCACACACACTCACACACACACTCACACACACACACACACACACACACACGCAGACACTACATGTGGCACACAGGAAGTCACTATGTTAGCATTAGAGTGTCTATTGCTTTGCTTAATGTCGATTTTAGCAGATGAAGACAGCCAGGCTGCCACTTTGCTATTATTTTTAGACGTGCGGCAAGTTTCCTCTTTCCTGCACCGTGCTGACTCACAACGAAACACACACACACACACACACACACACACACACTGTGACAAAGGAGGGTGAGCGGGGGTGAACTCTCAGCTTTTGTCTCCGTCTTGTCATGGTTTCCTTTATCATCGCCTCCACCGCGCGAGCACACACACTCACACACACACACACACACATACACAGACACACACACAGGCACACACACACACCCATGCTGTGCTTATAGAAGAAGTTCGAGCAAGTTTTAGCAGCTTTGACTTTCTGATCCGAAAGACAAAAGTTTTATTTTGGAGCGTGCCCTCTGACCAGACCAGAACCTCGATGTCACTTCCTGTCAGGCTCTTTCTGGTAAATCTATCGCTGACAGGAAGACGCGATGCGATTCAACGAAGTCCGAGTGTGCAATTTTTTTTTTTGGTCAGGTCACATGACACACACCCAAGTTGCCAGAGTTTATTGTGCGCCACCAATAAATACAATAATCAATAAATAAAAGGCATAATAAGGACTTTAAATAACGAATAAATAAGATTGATGGTCAGTTTGAAATAAATAAAATGATCAGTGAGCTTCGCTTTCGGTCTGGAAGGTTCTGGGCCATTTTGCCTTTCTGCGGCGCCGTTGGCGTCGCTTGTTCGCCAAGGAGCTGGCCTCCTCGTAGAGCCACGGCAGCTCCCACAATGCTTTGCTCCTGATCAGCTCATTGTCCACCTGCACGGAAGGGAGGTGGGCGGGGGGGGGGGGGGGGGGGGGGGGGGGGGTCATCAGCAAGAACATGCCTCTAAAGGTCAAAGGTCAGGTCTACCTGGATGTGTTGGAACGTGTGAAGGCCCTCCAGGAGCTTGTCCTGTTCCTGGAAGCGGAACCTCCTCAGATGCTGCACGCGCTCCAGGACGTAGCTCAGGTCAGCGCGCACATCCGCGCTCTCGTCGCCAGGAAGTTCCTTCAGCATGCGTTGGATCAGCTCCTCGTAAGTCTGCAGCGCCGCCGACAGCAGCACTTCCTTGGCCTGCCACAGAAAACTGACGTTGAGCTAACGAGCATCAACGCTGAACAAAAGTCTTGTACCTCCAGTTTGGTGCCCAGAAGATCTCTGGAGAAGACGGGTTGGCCTTTAAAACGTTCTCTGGCCGGAATCTTCTGTAAGCAAACACAGCATGAACACACTCGTACACACACACACACACACACACACACGTGGAGCCGTGACGCGTACTCACATAGTGCTGCAGAAGGTTGTGGATGGTTCTGTTAATCTTTTCGGGGACATGAGACGTCGCGACCTGAGAGGCCAAGAGGCAGACACACACACAGAGTGTGGTTCTAGCCATCGCCGCGGTAACCATCGTCTCCACAGCTTGTGTACGGCGGCCGGTCGCAGGTTCGATTCCCGGGTCGGGGATTGAGGTGCACTGGTTATGGTGCGTGAAGGCGAAGTGCCGACTTGATGGCAAGCGCTCACATTTAAAAGACACTCGCACACAACTGATGATTTAAGTGTGAAAATGTGGTTGACAATTTCCTTTAAATCAACAAAGTTCACAGGAACCCTCACCACCACCACCTCACACACACACACGCACGCACACACACGAACAATGCACATGACACACAATATGCATGACAGGTGTGTACGTGTGTGTGTGAGTGTAGGTGTGTGTGTGCGTGTTGGACAAAAATTTACACAAATTCCAGTGGTGAACAAGTACTATACGACACAGTATGATGTGTTCAAATAACGTAATCATACGTAACGTGTGAAAAGGGGACTTCCATCCAATAAAAAGAAAGTAAAAGTCGTAATAAATCATCAACAAAATGACAGCAAATGAACTTTAGACTTTTATTGAAATTGAAAATGACATTGGAAAGAAAATCGAATAAATATTTAAATTACTGCCAACAAAAAGTTTGCTGTGAAGAATAAATTAAAACAAAAACAGAACGTGAGGAATTAAATAGAGAACAAATATATTAACACAAAGCCAAGGCGGAAGGAATCATGGCAGGGGCGGGACCTCAGTGGGCGTGGTCACAATGCGTGAGCGAATCAGAGTAGCCGTATTGTAGACCTCCAGGAACTTTAGACTTTTATTGAAATTGAAAATGATATTGGAAAGAAAATTGAATAAATATTTAAATTACTGCCAACAAAAAGTTTGCTGTGAAGAATAAATTAAAACAAAAACAGAACGTGAGGAATTAAATAGAGAACAAATATATTAACACAAAGCCAAGGCGGAAGGAATCATGGCAGGGGCGGGACCTCAGTGGGCGTGGTCACAATGCGTGAGCGAATCAGAGTAGCCGTATTGTAGACCTCCAGGAACTGGGCCAGTGCCGCCTTCTGGACCATGATGTCGTCCACCTGTAGAAGCACACACACATTAGATGGTGTGTAATTAGCCAGCTCTTAGCTTGTGCTGCAAAACACTAAACTTAATGGGGCCCTATTATGCAAAAACAACTTTTCTTACCAAGTGGTGCCTGCTGTTGTGTATTTGGGATCTGCATAAGTCCCGCAAATTTGAAATCACACCGTGAAGGCATGGCGGAGATATCTATAAAACAATCTCGCCTTTCTTCCTACTTTCGGGAAACGAGCAGTTTGGAATTCACCCAGTTGGTGGCGTCAGCGGATTGTCCATATATTGTATAGTAGAGATTTACCCAAAGTGCTTTGCGCGTAGTCCGCGTTGTAATCAATGAGCGCCTTCTTTTTTTGCTATCTCTTGTTGCGGGGCAGACTGGCTCGTACAGGCACATGCATCCTCCACTGTTGCCATTTCTAATACCAATTAGCGCATACCGCATTTTTCGGATTATAAGTCGCAGTTTTTTTCATAGTTTGGCCGGGGGTGCGATTTATACTCTGGAGCGATTTATGTGTGAAATTATTAACACATTACCGTAAAATATCAAATAATATTATTTATCTCATTCACGTAAGAGACTAGGCGTATATCAGCAATCGTCACACACACACGTCAACCAATAAAAGTTTGGCGAAGGCGGGTCATGGCAGAAGTAAGCGACGTACCGAAGCGGCGCATTGTCTACCTTTGGAGTTGGCAGAGTTGTTTAGAAGCGACACCGAGGAAGAAGATTTCATGGGATTTAGCGATTAGGAGTGACAGATTGTTTGGTAAACGTATAGCATGTTCTATATGTTATAGTTATTTGAATGACTCTTACCATAATATGTTACGTTAACATACCAGGCACGTTCTCAGTTGGTTATTTATGCCTCATATAACGTACACTTATTCAGCCTGTTGTTCACTATTCTTTATTTATTTTAAATTGCCTTTCAAATGTCTATTCTTGGTGTTGGATTTGATCAAATACATTTCCCCCAAAAAATGCGACTTATACTCTAGTGCGACTTATATATGTTTTTTTCCTTCTTTATTATGCATTTTCGGCCGGTGCGACTTATACTCCGGAGTAAGGCTGCAACAACTAATCGATTATAAAAAAATAGTTGGCGATTAATTTAGTCATCGATTTGTTGGATCTATGCTATGCGCATGCGCAGAGGCAATTTTTTTATTTAATTTATTTATTTATTATTTGTATTTTTTTTATTTTTTTTATAAACCTTTATTTATAAACTGCGACATGTACAAACAGCTGAGAAACAATAATCAAAATAAGTATGGTGCCAGTATGCTGATTTTTTCCCCCCAATAAAATACTGGAAAGGATAGAAATGTAGTTTGTCTCTTTTATCCGATTATTAATCGATTAATCGAAGTAATAATAAAGATTTTCTAAGTCTAAGTCTAAGTCTAATCGACAGATTAATCGATTATCAAATTAATCATTAGTTGCAGCCCTACTCCGGAGCGATTTATAATCCGAAAAATACGGTAGTTTGAACATATCCGTCAATAGACCGGCTATGGAAGCGCTAAAAATTACAGCAAAGAAGAAGAAGACGATGCAGTCAAAGTGGAGCTATGTAAATAAGACCGCCCACAAAATGGCGCATCCTGAAGAGACGGTCAGAAAGCGGCTTGAAGATGTACAATTTTGACCAAAAAAACCGTCATTAAATGTCATGTAGACCACAAGGATGTGTTTTAAATGTAGAAAGAAAATCATAATATGACCCCTTTAAGTAGATTAGGCCGACCCCTGGGACCTTTGCCCCCTTTGGGCCCAAGTACTTTTGACCTGGCACGGACCTTGAGTGTCTTCAGCGTGTCGAGCGCCTGTCTGGCGCCAGGTGCGGTGCAGTGCTGCAGGTGTGCCCTGAGCACCCGGGTCTTGCCCTGCAGCTTCCTGAGGTCTTCCTTCAGCTGGGCCCGCTTGGCGAGGGGCGCCTGGTCCAACAGGGACGGCGAGCGCTCCAGGATGCTGTTGAAGATACGCCCGTACATGGACAGTGTGGCGTTCAGCACCTCGAGGATCTCGTGGCTCTGTGGGGGACAATGCAGAACATATGACCTTTGACCTTAACCTGAAATCATTTTAGCTTTTAAATATATTTTATAGTTTTATGTTTTACATTTATTTTATACTTTAAGTTTTTAAAACGATTTTTTAATGTTATTATAATCCTCTCACTTGATACTTTGTTTAAAATATATTTCATACTTTTAGAATATTATATTTAAATAGATTTTATACTTCTATAGTTTTTTCATACTGTCATATTTGTATATTTTAAATATGTGTTTTTTTGTTTTTTTTTCATACTTATATAATATAATTTTTTGGTTCTCATTTGATGCTTTAACAGTTTTTTAATGTCTTTGAAGAGAGGGACAAGCGGCAGGAAATGCATGGATGGATGGTTGTTTTAAATGCATTCTATAATGTATACTATTCTTATATATATATATATATATATATATATATATATATATATATAGTTTCTGTTGTTTATCTGTTATACAGTGCTCAATACCGCGAAACAGGCTTGTAGGGCTGATATAGCCTCCTATGTTTTTTCCCGACCTAACGTATATATATATGTATATATATATATATATATATATATATATATATATATATATATATATATATATATATATATATATATATATATATATATATATATATATATATATATATATAAATATAAATATATATATATATATATATATATATATATATATATATACACATATACATACATACATACATACATATATATATAATTATATATATATACATATACATACATACATACATACATACATATATATATAATTATATTTTAAGACTATTTAGCATTTTTAAAGTATTGTTTTTCAAATATATTTTATACATGTGCGGTATACGATTGTTTTAAGTGTATTTTATATTTCTGAAGTATCGTTTAAAAAATATATTTTATACATGTATATATATTTATATATTTATACATGTACTATTGTGTTTAAATTGTATTTTGTATTTTTATAGCAGTGTTTTTCAAATGTATTTAAGACATTAATACTATTGTGTTTTAAGTGTATTTTGTATTTTATAATGTGGTTTTTCAAATTTATTTCATACATGTATATGTTCGAATTGTGTTTTATATTTTTGTGCTATTATTTTTCAAATACATTTCATACATGTACTCTATTGTGTTTTAAGTGTATTTTATATTTCTTATAATATGATTTTTCAAATACATTTCATACATGTACTCTATTGTGTTTTAAGTGTATTTTATATTTCTTATAATATGATTTTTCAAATATATTTAATGCATGTACTGTATATTATTGTGTTTTAAGTGTATTTTACATTTCAATAACATTGTTTTTCAAATATATTTGGTAGAGTGGCCGTGCCAGCAACTTGAGGGTTACAGGTTCGATACCCGCTTCCGTCATCCTAGTCAACACCGTGGTGTCCTTGGGCAAGACACCTTACCCACCTGCTCCCCAGTGCCAACCACACTGGTTTAAATGTAGTTTAAAGATGCAGATAATGGCTTTCACTATGTAAAGCGCTTTGAGTCACTAGAGAAAAGCGCTATATAAATATCATTCACTTCACTTCACATGTACTGTATACTATTGTGTTTTAAGTGTGTTTTGTATTTGTGTACGTTTGGGCTTTATGCATATTTCATACATGTACTTTATACTATTGTGTTTTAAATGTATTGTATGTTTTTGAAACATTATTTTTTTTAATTATATCTTTACATGTATACTATTGTGTTGTATTTTGTATTTTCATAGTATTGTTTTTCAAACGTATTTCATATATGTACTGTGTATTATTGTGTTTTATGTGTGTTTAATATTTGTATACTATTGTTTTTAAGATATATTTCATACATGTATATGTTTTAAGTGTGTTTTATATTTTTGCACTATTATTTTTCAAATGCATTTCATACATGTACTCTATTGTGTTTTAAGTGTATTTTACATTTTTTATATTATGATTTTTCAAATATGTTTCATGCATGTACTGTATATTATTGTGTTTTAAGTGTATTTTACATTTCTGTGACATTGTTTTTCAAATATATTTAGTATAGTGGCCGTGCCATTATCTTGAGGGTTCGATCCCTGCTTCCGTCATCCTCGTCACCACCGTGGTGTCCTTGGGCAAGACACTTTACCCACCTGCTCCCCAGTGCCAACCACACTGGTTTGAATCTAGTTTAAAGATGTAGACAATGGCTTTCACTATGTAAAGCGCTTTGAGTCACTAGAGAAAAGTGCTATATAAATATCATTCACTTCACTTCACATATACTGTATGCTATTGTGTTTTAGGTGTGTTTTGTATTTGTACACGTTTGGGCTTTATATATATTTCATACATGTACTTTCTGCTATTTTGTTTTAAAAATATATATTATGTTTTTAAAACATTATTTTTTTTAATTAATTCCATTGCGTTTTAAGTGTATTTCGTATTTTCATAGTATTGTTTTTCAAACATATTTTATATATGTACTGTGTACTATTGTGTTTTATGTGTGTTTAATATTTCTATACTATTGTTTTTCAAATATATTTCATCCATGTATACTAATGCGTTTGAAGTCTATTTTTGTATTTTCATAGTATTGTTTTTCAAACGTATTTCATAAATGTACTGTGTACTATTTTGTTTTATGTGTGTTTAATATTTTTATACTATTGTTTTTAAAATATATTTCATCCATGTATACTAATGCCTTTTAAGTCTATTTTTGTATTTTCATAGTATTGTTGTTCAAACATGTTTCATATATGTACTGTGTACTATTTTGTTTTATGTGTGTTTAATATTTTTATACTATTGTTTTTAAAATATATTTCATCCATGTATACTAATGCATTTGAAGTCTATTTTTGTATTTTCATAGTATTGTTTTTCAAACGTATTTCATATATGTACTGTGTACTATTGTGTTTTATGTGTGTTTAATATTTTTATACTATTGTTTTTCAAATATATTTCATCCATGTATACTAATGCGTTTGAAGTCTATTTTTGTATTTTCATAGTATTGTTTTTCAAACGTATTTCATATATGTACTGTGTACTATTGTGTTTTATGTGTGTTTAATATTTTTATACTATTGTTTTTCAAATATATTTCATCCATGTATACTAATTCGTTTGAAGTCTATTTTACATTTGTGTGATATTGTTTTATGCATGTGCTGTGTACTATTGTGTTTTAAGTGTGTTTCTATTTTTATATATTTGTTTTTAAATATATTTCATACATGTACATTATTGTGTTTTTAATGCATTTTTTATTTTTATAGTATTGTTTTAAAAATATGTACACTATTGTTTTTAAAGTGTATGTTATCCTTTAATGTTGCAAAGATATTTTGTGCATGTCAAACATGGCGTTTGACAATCCTCTCATTGGTTTCATTAAAAAAAAATCTCAGTATTAGTGGGCCTGCAAGCGATAGGCCGCAGGTTTGATTCTTGCCATAAAAAATAATAGTCGCTGCTAAGTCATGTGACGTGCTGTACCTGGCAGGTGTTGACGGTCCTGATGAGTCCCATGAAAGGAGGCGCGCCGGCGATGTCTTTCTTCCTCAGCTCCTGAAAGACATCGTAGTGATGAACAAAACATGCCAAAATAAAAGTTTAGAAGCTCCAAGAAGGAGCCCTGAGGGTCACCGGCAACTCACCAACACGTCTGAAATGGACTCAAGTGTTCGCCTGATTTCGGGATGCTGTCCCGTGTGATTGGCAAACACACCCATTGTTCCCATCAGGACCAGTAGACACAAGCATTGTGGAGACATGGCGGCGCGGCTTGCAGGTTCTGAGAGAAGACGAGCGACGACTTTTCAGGTCAGCTCGCTCTCTGCAGCAGGTTTTATAGCTTGTTGTCATCATCATCGGTGCGTTTGTGGTCTGTGGCTTCGCATTGAATTCAACCGGTCTTTGCTCAATGCGCGCATACAGAAAGTCACAAACGCACTCCCTGCCTCAGTTTCCCCTCATCGCCACTATGCTGAGGATACTCCCTGGTCACTGTGGTTTGCCGTCAGAGATTTTGTAGAAATGTGACCAAGACGAGTGAGTACCTGCGGTTCAAAGTGTGTTCAGGTTAAAGGTGGAAACACATCTCCTGGAAAATGAATAGACTCCTCATTTTGTTGCCGTGTGACACTGGGCTAGGCATGCCATGCTAAGCTGCTAGAAGGTTAGCGCTGTGTTCATTTACAGCTTTTTTTAGATTGCTAAAAAGCATTGTTTGTTGTGATGCGGGAAGTTTATGTGGACGAAACAGGGAAATCATTGACAACCGGCCTTTGACAAACGGAATTCCCCGGTATTAATCAACAAAAGTACGCATTCCATATCGAGTAGTCAAGGGACGCACTTTGTTATTTGTATTACGGTGAGACTACAATATGATCTGTGTACAGCTCTGGTAATGGGTACATTCGCACCCACCTGCACAAATGTACTTCAAAATGTAACAATCGAAATAAATATGACTTTTTTGTTTTGTTTACTAGGGCATGCATACAGGTAAAAGCCAGTAAATTAGAATATTTTGAAAAACTTGATTTATTTCAGTAATTGCATTCAAAAGGTGTAACTTGTACATTATATTTATTCATTGCACACAGACTGATGCATTCAAATGTTTATTTCATTTAATTTTGATGATTTGAAGTGGCAACAAATGAAAATCCAAAATTCCGTGTGTCACAAAATTAGAATATTACTTAAGGCTAATACAAAAAAGGGATTTTTAGAAATGTTGGCCAACTGAAAAGTATGAAAATGAAAAATATGAGCATGTACAATACTCAATACTTGGTTGGAGCTCCTTTTGCCTCAATTACTGCGTTAATGCGGCGTGGCATGGAGTCGATGAGTTTCTGGCACTGCTCAGGTGTTATGAGAGCCCAGGTTGCTCTGATAGTGGCCTTCAACTCTTCTGCGTTTTTGGGTCTGGCATTCTGCATCTTCCTTTTCACAATACCCCACAGATTTTCTATGGGGCTAAGGTCAGGGGAGTTGGCGGGCCAATTTAGAACAGAAATACCATGGTCCGTAAACCAGGCACGGGTAGATTTTGCGCTGTGTGCAGGCGCCAAGTCCTGTTGGAACTTGAAATCTCCATCTCCATAGAGCAGGTCAGCAGCAGGAAGCATGAAGTGCTCTAAAACTTGCTGGTAGACGGCTGCGTTGACCCTGGATCTCAGGAAACAGAGTGGACCGACACCAGCAGATGACATGGCACCCCAAACCATCACTGATGGTGGAAACTTTACACTAGACTTCAGGCAACGTGGATCCTGTGCCTCTCCTGTCTTCCTCCAGACTCTGGGACCTCGATTTCCAAAGGAAATGCAAAATTTGCATGGTTGGGTGAAATAAATGAAATAAACATTTGAATGCATCAGTCTGTGTGCAATGAATAAATATAATGTACAAGTTACACCTTTTGAATGCAATTACTGAAATAAATCAAGTTTTTCAAAATATTCTAATTTACTGGCTTTTACCTGTATATACAAACCCCGTTTCCATATGAGTTGGGAAATTGTGTTAAACGGAATACAATGATTTGCAAATCATTTTCAACCCATATTCAGTTGAATATGCTACAAAGACAACATATTTGATGTTCAAACTGATAAACATTTTTTTTGTGTGCAAATAATCATTAACTTTAGAATTTGATGCCAGCAACACGTGACAAAGAAGTTGGGAAAGGTGGCAATAAATACTGATAAAGTTGAGGAATGCTCATCAAACACTTATTTGGAACATCCCACAGGTGAACAGGCAAATTGGGAACAGGTGGGTGACATGATTGGGTATAAAAGTAGATTCCTTGAAATGCTCAGTCATTCACAAACAAGGATGCGCACCACCTTGTCAACAAATGCGGGAGCAAATTGTTGAACAGTTTAAGAAAAATCTCTCTCAACCAGCTATTGCAAGGAATTTAGGGATTTCACCATCTACGGTCCGTAATATCATCAAAGGGTTCAGAGAATCTGGAGAAATCACTGCACGTAAGCAGCTAAGCCCGTGACCTTCGATCCCTCAGGCTGTACTGCATCAACAAGCGACATCAGTGTGTAAAGGATATCACCACATGGGCTCAGGAACACTTCAGAAACCCACTGTCAGTAACTACAGTTGGTTGCTACATCTGTAAGTGCAAGTTAAAGCTCTCCTATGCAAGGCGAAAACCGTTTATCAACATCACCCAGAAACGCCGTCGGCTTCGCTGTGCCTGAGCTCATCTAAGATGGACTGATACAAAGTGGAAAAGTGTTCGTTTTTTATACCCTTCGCTTTGATATTTTGCTGTTTGTTGCATTTTTGTTGCGTTTCGCTTGATTGTAAAATATGTCGATCGAGAGGGGGTGTGACGTTCATATGTTGTCAATGGTCAGTGTTTTATCGTTCATAGAAAATGGAAAATTCCATTACATTTTTAAAGTGGTCTGTCATAATGTTTTTAGCATTCAATCAGACATTTTTGTGAGGTTTTGTATTAGTGTTCCTAAAAATAGATATACCGGCCCCAGACATTAGTATAGCGGTATAGCTCAGTTGGTAGAGTGGTTGTGCCAGCAACTTGAGGGTTCCAGGTTCGATCCCCGCTTCCGCCATCCTAGTCACTGCTGTTGTGTCCTTGGGCAAGACACTTTACCCACCTGCTCCCAGTGCCACCCACACTGATTTAAATATAACTTAGATATTGGTTTTCACTATGTAAAAGCACTTTGAGTCACTAGAGAAAAAGCGCTACATAAATATAATTCACTTCCCTTCACGTATTTTTTTCTCTAAATTTGGCCCTCGAGTCAAAATAATTGCCCATGGCCCTGGCTCGAGATGGAAGGGGATAATGGCGGGATATGAAGTTCCACTAAATTACCAAGAAAAAGAAAAGAAAAAGATTACGAGTTTTGGATGGATAGTAGTAGATGTATTAAAAAAGATCAAATTGATAATATAAAAACAAATCTACATACCACAGTGGATGTGGGACATACCAGACGTGGATATGCAATTTTTTAAAGAATATAAGTTTAAATCATTATCATGAAAAGTATTCCGAAAATGTCAAAAATATTTACATTCATCCATTTTCTACCGCTTGTCCCTTTTGGGGTCGCGGGGGGTGCTGCATATCTCAGCTGCATTCGGGCGGAAGGCGGGGTACACCCTGGACAAGTCGCCACCTCATCGCAGGACCAACACAGATAGACAGACAACATTCACACTCACATTCACACACTAGGGCCAATTTAGTGTTGCCAATCAACCTATCCCCAGGTGTATGTCTTTGGAGGTGGGAGAAAACCGGAGTACCCGGAGGGAACCCACGCAGTCACAGGGAGAACATGCAAACTCCACACAGAAAGATCCCGAGCGCAGGATCGAACCCAGGACCACTTAGGACCTTCGTATTGTGAGGCACATGCACTAACCCCTGTACCACCATGCTGCCCTATATATATATATATACAGTATATATACATATATATATATACATGTGTATATATATAAATATATATATATACATATATATAACATCATCATCCACGCAAAAAACTCCATTCTCATCCACAACAGTACACCATGGCAAAAAAAGAACAATGCAACATTTGACGTCACTATGGGAAGTTTTGACGGAGCAGAAACGTGTGAACTCGTTGGGAGTTTCCTCCTCTCCCAGCTCGCTAGCCTCAATCTGAACCTTGGTATTTACCGTGATGACGGACTGGCAGTGTGTCCCGCCTCGCCAAGGAGCAGCGAGAATACCAAGAAGCGCATATGCCAAATTTTCAAAGAGAACGGCCTACGGATCACGATTGAAGCCAACAAGCAAACCGCCAACTTCCTTGACGTCACTTTCAACCTGAGAAATAACAGCTACCAACCATTCACGAAACCCAACACAACACTCCAATACGTGCACCATGACAGCAACCACCGACCCACCACCACGAAAAGAATACCTACCGGAATCAATAAAAGGCTATCGATGCTGTCATCTAGCAAAGCTGAATTTGACCAAGCAACCCCCCCGTACCAAAAAGCCCTTGATGAAAGCGGATACAATTTCACCCTCACCTATGAACCCACGCCAGGAAACCAGCCAAAAAAGAACAGAAAACGAAACGACATCATCTGGTACAACCCCCCATACAGCAAAAACGTCTCAACTAACATTGGACACAAATTCCTCAATCTGATTGACAAACACTTTCCCAAAGACAACACCCTAAGAAAAGTATTCAACAAGAACAACATTAAATTGAGCTACAGCTGCATGAACAATATACGACAAATCATCTCAAACCACAACAAAACAATTGCAAATGAGCCGTCGGCCCCCAGACAGAGCGACTCCAAAACCAACAAAGGCTGTAACTGTCGAAAGAAACCTGATTGCCCTCTCAACGGGGGGTGCTTACAAACATCAGTTGTCTACCAATCTAAGGTAATACGCAAGGACATTAACACATCCGACACATATGTAGGATTAACCGAGGGAGAATTCAAAACCAGATGGAACAATCACAAGGCTTCTTTCAGGAACCAAAACCTGCGAAATACCACAGAACTCAGCAAACACATTTGGGACCTCAAAGACAATAATGTTGAATATTCAATAACATGGCAAATTCTTGCATCCAGCACACCTTACAATAGTGGTAATAAAAGATGCAACCTATGCTTGAAAGAGAAACTGTTTATTATTTACCGTCCAGACCTGTCATCCCTCAACAAGCGCAGCGAAATTGTAACAGCATGCCGCCATAGACGGAAACACCTCCTAGGTAACACATGAGCCAATCACCACGCCCCTACGCCAACCTGTACCCACCCACTCTGTGCCCTATATAAACCATGGTATGCGAATGCTCCCATTAAAATCTCCTGATGATTGAGGGTACCCCCCCTCATGAAACAGGCCTGTAGAGATGAAATAGTCTTGTGATTTTTTTTCCCCACACATACATACATATATATATATATATATATATATATATATATATATATATATATATATGTATGTGTGGGAAAAAATCACAAGACTATTTATATATAGACTATATATACAAGACTATTTATATATAGACTATATATATATATATACCGTGTATATATATATATATATATATATATATATATATATATATATATATATATATAAACTGTTTGTCATTACATGATGTCTTTATCTCTATTTTTACATTTTGATAGAGGGAGGTATTTTATTTATTTTTTTATTTATTTTTAAAGTTGTGTATAAGTACATGTAGATGCTGTATTCGGGACAGATCCATTAAGAGTTTGAGCAGAAATATGTCATATAGGAATTGACTATACACAATAACACATTAACAAAATGCTGTGTCTCATGAATGGTTTTTAAAGTAACTTTGTGACATGAAAAAAACACAAGTAATGTAAAAAACATAGTGTTTACTTTTTGATATCAATATAAACCTCAAAGCAGTTTGGCTAATGAAGATGAAGTCTAATAATAAACAAGCTTTGTTGGCCTCCTTGTGGTTCAGTTTGGCCAACAAAAATAAAGAGGAGTGACACCTCTCACATCGAATACACAATCTACACAGCCTGTGTTCAATTCGATGAGATGACAAAACTTTTGAGCTAGTTATGACAACGTTCACGACACATCACCTGCTGCATGTTTCCTCACGTCATTAACTCTGTCACAGCAGCTGATGGACACTGTATTGAGAAAATAAAAGCAACATCGAATAGCTTTCTCCTTCGCTGTATACTTTTAGTGTGGGGACAAGTGCGTCTGTCTCCAATATTGTCCACCACAGTCTCCATCTAAACACAGCAGTGGGCTCTTCAACGCTCGGCGGGAAGCGAGGGAAAATGACATTAAACCAAGCGCTTGGCTCCGAGGGGAAATGTCAGCAGCAAAGCCCGTGTAGTTAGTCCGCCATGATTATCAAGCACAACGACGCTCGTGCGCATGCACCTGACTTCGTGTTGCCAAAAATGCATTAATAAATGACGTTTTTTTCTGTAATTAAAAATTAAACGGTATTACTAACCGTTAGGAATTTTATCGCTAAATATCATTATCCCGTTATATTCGTCGTCCATTAAGAAGTAAAAAGTCAAGGGCGGTCACGGCATGTTCTTGCCGTAAATGTTGGTCAATTTTTTAGGGCATGACGGCAAGTGACGAGGGCGGTCGCGGCTTTTGCCGTGATTAAATTCGAGCCCTGTATATATATATATATATATATATATGTATGTGAGACTACGACTCAATCACAGGCAACGAAAGAAAAATCATCATCCACGCAAAAAACTCCATTCTCATCCACAACAGTACACCATGGCAAAAAAAGAACAATGCAACATTTGACGTCACTATGGGAAGTTTTGACGGAGCAGAAACGTGTGAACTCGTTGGGAGTTTCCTCCTCTCCCAGCTCGCTAGCCTCAATCTGAACCTCGGTATTTACCGTGATGACGGACTGGCAGTGTGTCGCGCCTCGCCAAGGAGCAGCGAGAATACCAAGAAGCGCATATGCCAAATTTTCAAAGAGAACGGCCTACGGATCACGATTGAAGCCAACAAGCAAACCGTCAACTTTCTTGACGTCACTTTCAACCTGAGAAATAACAGCTACCAACCATTCACGAAACCCAACACAACACTCCAATACGTGCACCATGACAGCAACCACACACCCACCACCACGAAAAGAATACCTACCGGAATCAATAAAAGGCTATCGATGCTGTCATCTAGCAAAGCTGAATTTGACCAAGCAACCCCCCCGTACCAAAAAGCCCTTGATGAAAGCGGATACAATTTCACCCTCACCTATGAACCCACGCCAGGAAACCAGCCAAAAAAGAACAGAAAACGAAACGGCATCATCTGGTACAACCCCCCATACAGCAAAAACGTCTCAACGAACATTGGACACAAATTCCTCAACCTGATTGACAAACACTTTCCCAAAGACAACAACCTAAGAAAAGTATTCAACAAGAACAACATCAAATTGAGCTACAGCTGCATGAACAATATACGACAAATCATCTCAAACCACAACAAAACAATTGCAAATGAGCCGTCGACCCCCAGTCAGAACGACTCCAAAACCAACAAAGCATGTAACTGTCGAAAGAAACCTGATTGCCCCCTCAACGGGGGATGCTTACAAACATCAGTTGTCTACCAATCTAAGGTAATACGCAAGGACATTAACACATCCGACACATATGTAGGATTAACCGAGGGTGAATTCAAAACCAGATGGAACAACCACAAGGCTTCTTTCAGGAACAAAAACCTGCGAAATACCACAGAACTCAGCAAACACATTTGGGACCTCAAAGACAATAATGTTGAATATTCAATAACATGGCAAATTCTTGCATCCAGCACACCTTACAATAGTGGTAATAAAAGATGCAACCTATGCTTGAAAGAGAAACTGTTTATTATCTACCGTCCAGACCTGTCATCCCTCAACAAGCGCAGCGAAATTGTAACAGCATGCCGCCATAGACGGAAACACCTCCTAGGTAACACATGAACCAATCACCACGCCCCTAGGCCAGCCTGTACCCACCCACTCTGTGCCCTATATAAACCATGGTATGCGAATGCTCCCATTAAAATCTCCTGACGATTGAGGGTACCCCCCTCATGAAACAGGCCTGTAGAGATGAAATAGTCTTGTGATTTTTTTTCCCCACACATACATATATTGCGCTCTACTACGGTATCGAGCACTATTTTTTGGATAACCTTATTAAGACATATATATATATATATATATATATATATATATATATATATATATATGTACTGTACATATATATAAAACATTAACATAATTTGGCCGGGGGCCGGGCTGTATTATATATATAAATTGTTCTAACCCAATGTGGCCCCCAAGTCAAAAAGTTTGGGCACCCCTGGTTTAGCTGCTAAATGCTATAGATGGCAGGTATTCGGGTGGCCACAAAGTTGATGGGTGCACTACTTTCACGTGGCGTGACGTGAGCCCAGCCTCGTAGTTTCCACAGAAAGAGAGACGAGGTCATCGTGAATCACTCGTTCTTTTTCCACTTGGCCCAAATCTTCACATTTTAGTGCCGAAAATCTTCACTTGCTTAGCTCTTTTTTACATATTTTCCACTTTGCTGTCATTTACTGGACGTGACACTTCCTTCGCCACAACTATAAATGACACTGCTTTACGATTGTTACTTCCATCAAAATGTTTTGCTTTTTCCCCCCCGACGATGACACAAAACTATTTTGAAAGTGTGTCTGTGAATATTCTCACTCATCAGGTCATTGTATTGATCGCAACTGGACTGTTCAGTTTGTCTTCGAAGACGTTTCACTTCCCTTCCGAACAGCCCTAATCCGTTCATTCTCACAGGCATCTCACCAGCTGTGGTTTTTACTAGGGATGTCCGATAATGGCTTTTTGCCGATATCCGATATTCCGATATTGTCCAACTCTTTAATTACCGATACCGATATCAACTAATATATACAGTCGTGGAATTAACACATTATTATGCCTAATTTGGACAACCAGGTATGGTGAAGATAAGGTCCTTTAAAAAAAGATTAATAAAATAAAATTAGATAAATAAATTAAAAACATTTTCTTGAATAAAAAAGAAAGTAAAACAATATAAAAACAGTTACATAGAAACTAGTAATCAATGAAAATTAGTCAAATTAACTGTTAAAGGTTAGTACTATTAGTGGACCAGCAGCACGCACAATCATGTGTGCTTACGGACTGTATCCCTTGCAGACTGTATTGATATATATTGATATATAATGTAGGAACCACAATATTAATAACAGAAAGAAACAACGCTTTTGTGGGAATGAGTGTGAATGAGTGTAAATGGGGGAGGGAGGTTTTTTGGGTTGGTGCACTAATTGTAAGTGTATCTTGTGTTTTTTATGTTGATTTAATAAAAATTTTTTTTTTTAAATAAGCCAAAATTTAAAAAAACAATACCGATAAAAAAAAAAAACGATACCGATAATTTCCGATATTACATTTTAACGCATTTATCGACATCTCTAGTTTTTACTGTTGTTGTGCTAGAAGTGGTGTCTTTTTTTTTTTGCATCTTTACAGCTGCAGTTTTGCACCAAAATACTGAAATGCTCACGTGGACGATTCCGTTCAATCGATTGTTATTGCGATGGCAGAGGTGTCCCTTGTTTGCATCGTAACACACAATACTGCAATGCTAACAAGGGGATTCCGTTCTATCGACTGTTATTGTGCTGGCAGAGGTGCCTCTTTCCCCCCCTCTAAACAGCTGTCGTTTTGCACCGCAATACTGCAATGCTATTCGGGGCGATTCCATCCTAACGACTGTTGTTGTGCTGCCGGAGGTGTCTTCTCTTTACATAATAAGAGCTTTCAAATTGCGCCACAGTACTGCAATGCTAACAGGTGATTCCATCATAATCACTGTTTTCGTGCTAGCAGAGGTGACTCTTCCTCGCATTTTAACAGCACCGCAATACTTTAGTGATTCCGTTCTATCAACTGTTATTGAGCTGTCAAAGGTGTCTCTTCCTTGCCTCTGAACAACTGTCGTTTTGCACCACAATACTGCATTGCAAACAAGGGTGATTGCGTCCTAACGACGGTTGTTATACTAGCACAGGTGTCTCTTCTTTACCTCTTAACAGCTGTCATGTTACACAACAATACGGAAACGCTCTCATGGGCGATTCCGTTCTATCGACTGTTATTGTGCTGGCAGAGGTGTCCTGGGCATGACGTTAAAGTGCATCCGGCAGTGGAGGGTCCTCTATATGGGGGTCTTGGGGCACTAGGAGGTTAACCCCTTTGCTACTGTTACCCCAGGTGGCCCTTGGCAAAGGCCTAGTACCTGACTGCCCCCTAGCCAGGGATACGGTGAAGACCTCAACGGCGGAGCAGGCGGAAGATGGTAGATTTAAGAACTACCACAACGGCTGCGATGGCGGAAGAAGGCTGCAGCAGAAAAGGGTCCTCAGTCGTCTTGGACTCCATGCCACTGGACCCTGACCCGATTCTGTCAAGGATCGTGTGGTGACTGTCTGTGCACCAGTCTCCCCACGTTAAACTAAGGCATCCTCCATAAAGGGATACACCCCTACCAGGAGGATCGTCAAACTCGTTCGAGTGACCGCCGATGTTACACAACAATACTGAAACGCTCTCATGGGCGATTCCGTTCTATCAACTGTTATTGTGCTGGCAGAGGTGCATGTCCCCCCCCCCCCCCCTCCCTCTAAACAGCTGTCGTTTTGCACCACAATACTGAAATGCTCACTTTAATGATTCCGTTCTATCAACTGTTGAGCTGTCAAAGGTGTCTCTTCCTTGGCCCTAAACAGCTGTCGTTTTGCGCCACAATACTGCACCGCTATTCAAGGCGATGCCATCCGAACGTTGTTGTGCTGGCAGAGGTGTCTCTTCCTAGCATTTTAACAGCTGTCATTTTGCAACGCAACAGTGAAATGCACACGAGGGCGATTCCATCCCTAACTACTGTTGTTGTGCAGGCAGAGGTGTCCCTTCGTAGCATCTTAACAGCCGTCATGTCCCATGCACCTTGAGGGTGCATGGGAGTTTGCCCAACCAGTCTACAAGTGTTTTGTGGACTTGGAGAAGGCATTCGACCGTGTCCCTCGGGAAGTCTTGTGGGGAGTGCTCAGAGAGTACGGGGTATCGGACTGTCTGATTGTGGCAGTCCGCTCCCTGTATGATCAGTGCCAGAGCCTGGTCCGCATTGCCGGTAGTGTTGGACTCCGCCAAGGCTGCCCTTTGTCACCGATTCTGTTCATAACTTTTATGGACAGAATTTCTAGGTGCAGTCAAGGCGTTGAGGGGATCTGGTTTGGTGGCTGCAGGATTAGGTCTCTGCTTTTTGCAGATGATGTGGTCCTGATGGCTTCATCTGGCCAGGATCTTCAGCTCTCACTGGATCGGTTCGCAGCTGAGTGTGAAGCAACTGGGATGAGAATCAGCACCTCCAAGTCCGAGTCCATGGTTCTCGCCCGGAAAAGGGTGGAGTGCCATCTCCGGGTTGGGGAGGAGATCTTGCCCCAAGTGGAGGAGTTCAAGTACCTCGGAGTCTTGTTAACGAGTGGGGGAAGAGTGGATCGTGAGATCGACAGGCGGATCGGTGCGGCGTCTTCAGTAATGCGGACGCTGTATCGATCCGTTGTGGTGAAGAAGGAGCTGAGCCGGAAGGCAAAGCTCTCAATTTACCGGTCGATCTACGTTCCCATCCTCACCTATGGTCATGAGCTTTGGGTTATGACCGAAAGGACACGATCACGGGTACAAGCGGCCGAAATGAGTTTCCTCCGCCGGGTGGCGGGGCTCTCCCTTAGAGATAGGGTGAGAAGCTCTGCCATCCGGGAGGAGCTCAAAGTAAAGCCGCTGCTCCTCCACATCGAGAGGAGCCAGATGAGGTGGTTCGGGCATCTGGTTAGGATGCCACCCGAACGCCTCCCTAGGAAGGTGTTTAGGGCACGTCCGACCGGTAGGAGGCCGCGGGGAAGACCCAGGACACGTTGGGAAGACTATGTCTCCCAGCTGGCCTGGGAACGCCTCGGGGTCCCACAGGAAGAGCTGGACGAAGTGGCTGGGGAGAGGGAAGTCTGGGCTTCCCTGCTTAGGCTGCTACCCCCGCGACCCGACCTCGGATAAGCGGAAGAAGATGGATGGATGGATGGACACGAGGGTGATTCCCTCATAAACTAAACTAAACTAAACTAAACTAAAATGTTTCTCAGCTGTCCATATGCGACACTTCATTACCGGTTGTAATACACCATTTCACCACTTGTGGCAGTAATGCATCAGTCAGTCCAGAGCCGTGTATAAAAATGACCAACTCCGTTTCAGAGTTGGTCCCCACCATGACACCCCGTAGTCATGTGAGGGGCCTTTGACCAATCATTTAGGAGATTGTCTGGCCATACCCTCTCTGATTGGTCAAAAGCCCGTCACGTGACTTCGGGGCATCATTTTGGGGAACAAATCAGAAACCAAGTTGGCCATACTACCTCTATACTTAGCTCTGAGTCAGACATTGAGAATTGTTTTTATAGCGCAGAAATTATGACCAATAAACATAGTTATTATTAGTTGGACTTTATTTTGGCACTGCATATTTGTATGCAAATGTATTCTGACGATTACATTTGATTAATATGTATTCTTGTTTGTCATGTGCTGGATTATGTGTTAAATCCGGGATAGATGGGGGACCACATGGAGAAAAATCTACTCCCAAGTGGGCCGGACTGGTAAAATCACGGCACGATAACTTGAAAATAAAGACAACTTCAGATTGTTTTCTTTGTTTAAAAATAGAACAAGCACATTCTGAAAATGTACAAATCAAAAATGTTTACACTTACATGTTGCGGTTAATAGTATTCTATCTATATGTGTCGTTATTTATACTTTCTGAATAAATGATGTGATTATGTGATCATGTTCATCAGTCAACTCATTGGTGTTGATTTTCAATCCATCAAGATAAAAAAATAATATCAAAATCAAATTACAGGATGTCATTTATGTAGTTTGCTCATTTTCCTCGACTGGTGCACTAACATCATGGGGTTTATTTTATTTTTTTTTACATATGTAGCATCATCTACAACAGGGGTCACCAACGCAGTGCCCGCGGGCACCAGGTCGCCCGTAAGGACCAGATGAGTCGCCCACTGGCCTGTTCTAAAAATAGCTCAAATAGCAGCACTTACCAGTGACATTTATTTACTAGCAAGCTGGTCTAGCTTTGCTCGACATTTTTAATTCTAAGAGACAAAACTCAAATAGAATTTGAAAATCCAAGAAAATATTTTAAAGACTTGGTCTTTACTTGTTTAAATAAATGCATTTCTTTTTTTACTTTGCTTCTTATAACTTTCAGAAAGACAATTTTAGAGAAAAACTACAACTTTAAAAATGATTTTAGGATTTTTAGACACATGTACCTTTTTACCTTTTAAATTCCTTCCTCTTCTTTCCTGACAATTTAAATCAATGTTCAAGTACATTTTTTTTTTTTTATTGTAAAGAATAATAAATACATTTTAATTTAATTCTTCATTTTAGCTTCTGTTTTTTCGACGAAGAATATTTGTGAAATATTTCTTCAAACTTATTATGATTAAAATTCAAAAAAATGATTCTGGCAAATCTAGAAAATCTGTAGAATCAAATATAAATCTTATTTCAAAGTCTTTTGAAATACTTTTAAAATTTTTGTTCTGGAAAATCTAGAAGAAATAATGATTTGTCTTTGTTAGAAATATAGCTTGGTCCAATTTGTTATATATTCTAACAAAGTGCAGATTGGATTTTAGCCTATTTAAAACATGTCATCAAAATTCTAAAATTAATATTAATCAGGAAATGTTCCATAAAATTTTTTTTTTAATTTTTCAAAAAGATTCAAATTAGCTATTTTTTCTCTTCTTTTTTTCGGTTGAATTTTGAATTTTAAAGTGTCGAAATTGAAGATAAACTATGTTTCAAAATTTAATTTTCATTTTTTTCGTGTTTTCTCCTCTTTTAAACCGTTCAATTAAGTGTTTTTTTTCATCATTTATTCTCTACAAAAAGATAAGTATAAAGATAAATAGCATTAATTATTAATAATAACATAGAATTCAAGGTAAATTGAGCAAATTGGCAATTTATTTAAGTGTGTATCAAACTGGTAGCCCTTCGCATTAATCAGTACCCAAGAAGTAGCTCTTGGTTTCAAAAAGGTTGGTGACCCCTGCTCTACAAGGATACAAAGAATTGCTATTGTGACATCTAGTGGACACATTTAGAAGAGCGGTTTCTCTCATTCAAAAATTTCGGCTCATTTTTATACTTAGCAAACTCATCCCGCGGACCGGTTTGCGGGCCTGATCCGGCCCCCCGGGTTGTACGTTTGACACCCCTGTGTTAAATAAATAATCTTTGTGACTTTGATTGATTGAGACTTTTATTAGTAGATTGCACAGTACAGTACATATTCCGTACAATTGACCGCTAAATGGTAACACCCGAATAAGTTTTTCACGTTAATCAATTCATGGTATAAATAAATACTATCAGCATGATACAGTCATCACACAAGTTAATCATCCGAGTATATACATTGAATTATTTACATTATTTTTCAATCTGGGGGGTGGGATGTGGAGGGGGTTAGGTTTGGTTGCTATCAGCACTTCAGTCATCAACAATGATGTCATCTGAGAAATGGACATTGAAACAGTGTCGGTCTGACTTCATGTGGTTTCATATTTAAACCTGTCAGACTGCAAGTACTGTGATGAGGTGGCGACTTGTCCAGGGTGTAGACGGCCTTCCACACAAATGCAGCAGCACCCCCCCCCCCCCCCCCCCCCAAAAGGGACAAGCGGTAGAAAATAGATGGATGGAGACTGCAAGTAGGTTAATTATTGAATATGATTAAAATCAAGAGGAGTATTACTCATTACTAATGCCCCTCTGTACTGTAAAAGTTGGACCCCAAGCAGGGCCGGCCCGTGGCATAGGCCGTATAGGCAAATGCTAAGGGCGCCGTCCATCAGGGGGCGCCACGCCAGTGCCACAAATGTTGGAGAAAAAAAAAAAAAAAAAAAAAAAAGTTGGTACTATTATCTCTAAATACAAAAAAATAATCCCACGTTAATTAAAATGCAAAGTAAAGCCTATTTAATAGAAATATTATTTGTAACAACATTACGCCCGCCCCCCGCACGGTGCGCCCCCTCCCTTCCCGTATCATGACTCTTTTTGGACGTCACCACATCAAAAAATCAACACAAGATGTCAAAACGGCCAAAACTGTCAGGTGCCCAGGGAAGAAAAAAGAGAAAAGAAGAGGAGTAGAAACGAGAAAAGACAGAGGTAGCAGGTAGGTAACGTTAGCCTACATGAAATTATTTGCCTGTTACAGAATGTGATAGTAACCTGGCTTTTTAGCATTAAGCTAATGTTACATGATTCGGCAATTGCTAATCAATAAATAGCTAGTTCTGTTTTAACGTCGGGTTAATATTGTGGAGGGGGCTAAATTGTTATGGAAAATAATAATGTAACATTAGGTAATTACAGTACTCACCTTACATTCCTCAGGGACATTTGTATTAGATCTTTTAAGCAGGTGTTTTTTGTTTACATTGTTATTGCCTTCTGGTTAGCTAATGTTTGCCCTGCAGGTAATAGTCACTTTTCCACCCCTTTATATATTAGGTATAGTTGTAAGTAAAAAAAAAAAATCAAAGACAAAGCTATTCGGTTTCTTGTGAGTATATACACTTCACTGCCGATGTGGGGGGGGGGCGCCACCTAAAATCTTGCCTAGGGCGCCACATTGATTAGGGCCGGGCCTGACCCCAAGATCAAAAGGTTAAGAGAATAAATACTTTGGATCTGCCACCAAGCGCTCAGACAAGATGAGAGGCAAAACATTAAAACATGAAAACTATTTTGGAATTGCATTTTGTCTCTTGTCTTCGCGGCCCATCATTTATCGGTCAATAAAATACGAATATGTTGTACATTAGCACAAGTTTAGGCATTGGCGGCGGTCTCCCATTGTGAATTCATTGTCTGTAGTTCTGCATAACGACCAGCAGAGGGGGGTGTTTCCACCAAGTAACCACTTTAAAAGTGTCAGCGAGGACAAGGCATAGTTTGACTCAAGTAAAACATATTTAAAATAAATTCTGAAAAAGCTGACAGGAGGAAGATGATGAAGACGGGTGGACCTGGTGCATGAGCTCATTGATCCACGTCAGGATGAAGGTGAACTCTGTCACGGCCTTCATCACGCCTTCCTTCCTCCTCTTCCTCTGCACACACAACAGCATGTGTCACATTGAACAGCATCAGCAACATCAGCAGCATGGTTCGCCATAGCCAATAAATAAAGTGGTTTTAAGGCAAAGCAACACAATGCGTTGTGTATTGAAAATAAATCATTTTCATGAGGTTTATTTCATGGTCAATGTTAAATCGTGTGCTTTTAATATACATTTGATGTCAAAAATGCCTATAAAAGGACCTATACGACGTATTATGCAGCCACATTTAGCCAGTGTTGGGACTAACGCTTTATAAAGTAACGCGTTACTGTAACGCCGTTAGTTTCGGCGGTAACTAGTAATCTAACGCGTTATTTTTTTTTTATTCAGTAATTTAGTTACCGTTACTACATGATGCGTTACTGCGTTATTTTACGTTACTTTTGATGTAGTGTCGGCTAGAAACAGAAGCGCTGCGGTGTCGTTCTTCTGAATCTTCCTCTGTCACAAGCCGGAGAGAAGAAAAGAGGCGCGGTCTATGTGTGTGTGTGCGGAGGGGAGGCACACAAGATCCGCGGTTTGATATATGAAACAAAAAAAAAAAGTTGTTGGCACGTTCAGTCCACACACAGCGTGGTCATGGCGAGCGGAGTAACGGAGGAGCTTGAACGCCCCCGCCATTGAATCGGTGTGTTTATAAGTGCAGACTCGGTTGTGCAAAACGAGGGTTTTAAACACATGCTGAACGTGCTTGAACCACGTTACGACATCCCGTCGCGCACCCACTTCAGCAATAAGATTGTGCCAGATCTTTATGAGCAGGAGAAGAAAAAAGTTGTGGATGAACTATCCCGAGCATCATCTGTTGCGCTCTTGACAGACGGCTGGACGTCCAGCGGAACTATAAGCGCTCACTTCATCACAGCAGACTGGGAGATGAGAAGACACGCCCCCTCTACGAGAGTCACCTTGCGCAGGTACTGACACAAGCAGTGGAGGAATGGAAGATAAAGATATCCCAGTCACACGTGATAATGCCAAAAATCAAATAATTACAGAGAATGAGGCAGGACTGGGACCACAGATAGGTGCTTTGCACATGTAGTGAATTTGGCATCACAGAAGGGAATCTCAGTCAATAGGATGGAGCGCCTCTTTGGGAGGATCAGGAAGGTTTCTTACTTCCACCCAAGCACAACAGCTGCTCATGTGCTTAAGACAAAGCAAGAAATGCTAAAGCTGCCTGCTCATACATGATGTCCCAACGAGGTGGAACTCCACTTATGATATGTTGGAGCAGCAGGCAGCTATATACTCTGCATTGACCCACAACACCCTGAAGACATATGTCACCCTGTCTGATGATGATGTGAGAGTGGCAGATGAGGTCCTCCAGGTGCTTAAAAGTGTTCCATCTCTACTGAGCACTGAAACTTCACCATCTGTGTCAATGATCCTGCCACTGAAAACAAGGATTCTACAATCCATGGCTCCAAGTGTGGAAGACAGCAGCATCACTCCAGATGTCAGGCTTTATTTCACTACCTATGTTTCAAGGAAGATGATGTTTCTTCTTATGATGCACTTAAACTTGTTTTTTATTAATGGTCATTGGTCCAAGTTTAAAGAAAGGAGGAATGCCTTTTTATGTTGCACTGTTTTTCATTCATTATGTTAAAAGGAAAATAAAAATGTATGTCAAGTTGATCAACAGATTGTGTTATTCTCCAGTGCAATAACAGTACTGAAATGAAGGCAACAAGGGCATTAATGGGAGCTTTAAAAAAAAAAGAAGAAAAAAAGAAGTAACTAAATAGTTACTTTTCACAGTAACGCATTACTTTTTGGTGTAAGTAACTGAGTTAGTAACTGAGTTACTTTTGAAATAAAGTAACTAGTAACTGTAACTAGTTACTGGTTTTCAGTAACTAACCCAACACTGCATGCAGCACAATGTGCCGTCATTCTTGTTGTTTTTGTTTTTGTTCCGTTTAACAACAATGGAATACCCTGTTGGAGCTTTGCCCCTACTAGTATGCACGCTGCTTAGAGGGACGTGTCTCAGGTCTGTAGTTTTATCTACGGCACGGATGTCAAACTCCTTTTCATTGAGGGCCACATCGCAGTTATGGCTGTCATCAGAGCGTCGCTTGTAACAGCGAACAATGAATGAATTTGCCTCTGGATTTCATTGTTAATGATATATATACAGTACACACCTTCTCCTCATTCAATGTGTTTTCTTTATTTTCATGACTATTTACATTGTAGATTGTCACTGAAGGCATCAAAACTATGAATGAACACATGTGGAGTTATGTACTTAACAAAAAAAGGTAAAATAAATGAAAACATGTTTTTTATAGGGATGTCTGATAATATCGGACTGCCGATATTATCCGCCGATAAATGCTTTAAAATGTAATATCGGAAATTATCGGTATCGGTTTCAAAAAGTAAAATGTATGTTTTTAAAATGCCGCTGTGTACACGGACATAGGAATAAGTGCAGTGCACCAATAAACCTTGAAGGCAATGCCTTTGCGTGCTGGCCCAATCACATAATATCTACAGCTTTTCACACACTCACAAGTGAATGAAAATGCATACTTGGTCAACAGCCATACAGGTCACACTGAGGGTGGCCGTATAAACAACTTTAACACTGTTACAAATATGCGCCACACTGTGAACCCACACCAGACAAGAATGACAAACACATTTCGGGAGAACATCCGCACCGTAACACAACATAAACACAATAGAACAAATACCCAGAAACCCTTGCAGCACTAACTCTTCCGGGATGCTACAATATATACCCCCCGCTACCCCCTATGCCCCCCCCACCTCAACCCTCCCCCCTCAACCCCGCCCGCCTCAACCTCCTCATGCTCTCTCAGGGAGAGCATGTCCCAAATCCCAAGCTGCTGTTTTGAGGCATGTTAAAAAAAAATAATGCACTTTGTGACTTCAATAATAAATATGGCAGTGCCATGTTGGCACTTTTTTCCATAACTTGAGTTGAAGTGGTTCTCTTATTTTGGAAAACCTTGTTACATTGTTTAATGCAGTGGTCTCCAACCACCGGGCCGCGGCCCGGTACTGGTCCGTGGATCGATTGGTACCGGCCGCACAAGAAATACAAAAAAATATATATATATTTTTATTTTTTATTTAATCAACATAAAAAAACACAAGATACACTTACAATAAGTGCACCAACCCAAAAAAAACTTCCTCCCCCATTCACACTCATTCACAAAAAAGAGTTGTTTCTTTCTGTTATTAATATTTCTGGTTCCTACATTATATATCAATATAGATCAATACAGTCTGCAGGGATACAGTCCGTAAGCACACACGATTGTTTTTTTTATGACCAAAAAATAAAAAAATAAAAATTAAAAACATAATGCAAAACTGACCCTTTGAAGTTGTTTGTCCACATTCTTGATAGCACTCATCCACTTTGACGTTGGGCCGGGAGGAACCTGAACACACTGTTCAGTAAGTCAACGTTCTGTGTGTGTGTGTGTGTGTGTGTGTGTGCGTGTGTGTGTGTGTGTGTGTGTGTGTGTGTGTGTGTGTGTGTGTGTGTGTGTGTGTGTGTGTGTGTGTGTGTGTGTGTTTCTACCCTTCTTGAGACATCAACAGGGAAAAAGTACCTTCCATATGAGGACCGAAATCATGGTCCCAATATGGAAAAACCATTGCATCTAATAGGGAATGTCTCATTTGCACCCTATCAAAATGAGGGTGGTCCCAAAAAGGAGGGATTTTTCAAATTGACTGTGTGTCGGTTTTAAAAGTGCTCCCCCTCTTGTCAACATATGAAATAACAAGTGTGTGTAGAAATTTGAAGTGCTCCCCGTCTGGCCAACATATGTAATAACAAGTGTGTGTAAGAAATTGAAATGCGCCCCCTTTGGCCAATATTAATAAAACAAATTAAAAAATATATGTATATAGAGACATACTGTAATAACTTGAAGTAAATAATGAAGATTAAAAACCAATTACAAACCAAAAAAACCCCAACTAAAAACAGTCTTTTCCTCACAATGTGTCGACTTTTTTTTCTTATAAAATTGGGAACAATTTCTCATATTCTTTCTGTTTCTGTAATATTGCCACATTTTTTTGTAAAATAATTACTTTTTTATGCAAAATGGTGTCATTTGTTCTATAAAATTCTGACTTTCATCACAACATTTACCAATTATTTGGTTGTTCTTGTAAAATAGTGACAATTTTGGAGTGAAATTATGACTTGTGTCATAATTTTGTCGAGTAAAATTCAGATTATTATTATAATATTGCCAAAATGTTAAACTTTTCTTATAAAATTGTGACCTGTGTCGAGTAAAATTACGACTCTTTTTATTAAAATTGCCAAAATGTTAGGCTTTTCTTGTAAAACTGCGACTGTTATTGAGTTAAATTCCAACTTTTATCATAACATTGCACAAATGTTCAGTTTGTCTTGTACAATTTTGACTTACGTTGAGTTCAATGATGACTTTTACTATAATACTGCCAAAATTCTAAGTTTTGCATAGTATGTATATATTAATTAATGTTGTAAATACAAACAAATCTTTATATATATATATATATATATATATATATATATATATATATATATATATATATATATATATATATATATATATATATATATACACAGGTAAAAGCCAGTAAATTAGAATATTTTGAAAAACTTGATTTATTTCAGTAATTGCATTCAAAAGGTGTAACTTGTACATTATATTTATTCATTGCACACAGACTGATGCATTCAAATGTTTATTTCATTTAATTTTGATGATTTGAAGTGGCAACAAATGAAAATCCAAAATTCCGTGTGTCACAAAATTAGAATATTACTTAAGGCTAATACAAAAAAGGGATTTTTAGAAATGTTGGCCAACTAAAAAGTATGAAAATGAAAAATATGAGCATGTACAATACTCAATACTTGGTTGGAGCTCCTTTTGCCTCAATTACTGCGTTAATGCGGCGGCGTGGCATGGAGTCGATGAGTTTCTGGCACTGCTCAGGTGTTATGAGAGCCCAGGTTGCTCTGATAGTGGCCTTCAACTCTTCTGCGTTTTTGGGTCTGGCATTCTGCATCTTCCTTTTCACAATACCCCACAGATTTTCTATGGGGCTAAGGTCAGGGGAGTTGGCGGGCCAATTTAGAACAGAAATACCATGGTCCGTAAACCAGGCACGGGTAGATTTTGCGCTGTGTGCAGGCGCCAAGTCCTGTTGGAACTTGAAATCTCCATCTCCATAGAGCAGGTCAGCAGCAGGAAGCATGAAGTGCTCTAAAACTTGCTGGTAGACGGCTGCGTTGACCCTGGATCTCAGGAAACAGAGTGGACCGACACCAGCAGATGACATGGCACCCCAAACCATCACTGATGTTGGAAACTTTACACTAGACTTCAGGCAACGTGGATCCTGTGCCTCTCCTGTCTTCCTCCAGACTCTGGGACCTCGATTTCCAAAGGAAATGCAAAATTTGCATGGTTGGGTGATGGTTTGGGGTGCCATGTCATCTGCTGGTGTCGGTCCACTCTGTTTCCTGAGATCCAGGGTCAACGCAGCCGTCTACCAGCAAGTTTTAGAGCACTTCATGCTTCCTGCTGCTGACCTGCTCTATGGAGATGGAGATTTCAAGTTCCAACAGGACTTGGCGCCTGCACACAGCGCAAAATCTACCCGTGCCTGGTTTACGGACCATGGAATTTCTGTTCTAAATTGGCCCGCCAACTCCCCTGACCTTAGCCCCATAGAAAATCTGTGGGGTATTGTGAAAAGGAAGATGCAGAATGCCAGACCCAAAAACGCAGAAGAGTTGAAGGCCACTATCAGAGCAACCTGGGCTCTCATAACACCTGAGCAGTGCCAGAAACTCATCGACTCCATGCCACGCCGCATTAACGCAGTAATTGAGGCAAAAGGAGCTCCAACCAAGTATTGAGTATTGTACATGCTCATATTTTTCATTTTCATACTTTTCAGTTGGCCAACATTTCTAAAAATCCCTTTTTTGTATTAGCCTTAAGTAATATTCTAATTTTGTGACACACGGAATTTTGGATTTTCATTTGTTGCCACTTCAAATCATCAAAATTAAATGAAATAAACATTTGAATGCATCAGTCTGTGTGCAATGAATAAATATAATGTACAAGTTACACCTTTTGAATGCAATTACTGAAATAAATCAAGTTTTTCAAAATATTCTAGTTTACTGGCTTTTACCTGTATATATAGAAAGGGTGGTCCTAAAGAGGGAGACCTTTTTGGTGGTCTCAAGAAGGTATCAAATACAAGAATGTGTGTGTGTGTGTGTGTGTGTGTGTGTGTGTGTGTGTGTGTGTGTGTGTGTGTGTGTGTGTGTGTGTGTGTGTGTGTGTGTGTGCGTGTGTGTGTGTGTGTGTGTACCCACACAGTGCATCAGAGTGTGTTGCAGTCGGTCCAGGAGGTCAAGGTAGTGCAGTGGGAGGAGCTTGGAGATGAGTTCTGTGTTGAAGACTCTGTGCTGGTAGATGTCAATCATCTGCCTCACCTCCAGCCAGCCAATCACACACTAGGGAGGCCACAACACCTTAATAAAAAAAACTGGAAGCTGAATCTCCATAATTTTACCGTAAAGTTTATAGTAGTAACCGTTTTTCCATTTACAGTAATACACTGTAAAAAAAAACAAAAACAAAAAAAAACACCGTAGATTTTACGGTAAAAAAAACTGGCAGATCAGTTTGTGCAAAAATGACATTGATACAGTTTCTCTATTTACAGTAATGCGATGTAAAAGCAGCGGCCGTAGATTTTAGAGTAGAATTCTTGCAGGTCATAATTTTAGCATAAAAATAACAGTAAGACCATTTTTCTATTTACAGTCGTACAGGGGCGCCGAAAAGGGGGGGTAAAGGAGACGGATTCTAGGGGCCCATGATGGAGGGGGGCCCAGAGAGGCCCTTAATGATGATGAAATTATAATACAAAAAAAATAATGACACTGTGCTGGGGGCCCTGGAAAGATTCTTTTCATGGGGCCCAAAATCCCTAGCGGCGCCCCTGCAGTCGTACACTGTAAATACAACAACTGTATATTTTGGCAGCTCCTTCGCCAGTATTGGTATTGGATCTACTCTTTTCTGCTGGATCTACTTTCTATTTTATACTGCCCTTTTTTTTAAAATTGTTTTTATCATTTTTATTTTTTTGCTGCAGCTGTTACATACACTGTAATGTTGTACACGGAAATTGGGATTTGTTATATTTTGTATATATTATAGAAAAATATAATATAATATAATAATGTAATATATCAGTATATAGTGTGTATTTAATATGTAAATATTGCTACTATGGTAAAAAATTTTAATCTACTTAATACCTGCATTATCCTTTCCATCCTTACCCTTTCCATCCTTTGTAACCGAGCTACTGTGTGGAACAATATCCCTTGTGGATCAATAAAGTTTGTCTAAGTCCAAGTCTAAGTAACATTTTCCCATTTACAGTAATGCACTGTTAAAACCACACATGTATGTATTTCACCGGGGGTTTTTTTGGGTTTTTTTTTTTTTTTACAGTAATTCGGTGTAAAAACCACCATATATTCCAATTTTTTTTTACTGTAAAACCTGCACAGATCTTTTGCCGAAGCACATTCACATGTTTTTCCTGATGTTTGGCTTGTGTATGTGCCATTAAATCTTTAAATTGCGCTCACACCTGCACTGTTGCTGCTTAATGAAAGGCAGCCTTTTTGAAGGGTTCCCCCCCCCCACAATTGAACACGGGAAGTACTTACAATATCGCATCATGTGACTTCGACGACAGGAAGTTGACGACTACTAACCTGAGGACAGCCGGTGCAGAAATTTGGAAGCAGCCGCCAACTTTTGGACCGCCGTCTTTCTTCCTGCACAATCAATCAATCAATCAATGGATCAATCAATGGATCAATCAATGAGAATGATGGTAAGGAGGATGTCTCACAGGAAGTCTTTGGATGAGGAGTCGACTTTGCGTCCACAAGTTTCGGAGGAGAGCGTTCGGGACCTCCTGTCCGCACGCGAGCCCGCGGGGTCTTGTCGTCAAGGCAACGCAACGGGCCAGGGGGAGGAAGAGGAGGAGGAGGAGAGTAAGAAGCGAGGTTCTGATGAAGAGGAGAACCATGCTGGACTGTCTATATTCCTCCTTGTCCTCCTCCTCTTTTTTATACTTCCCTGGAAAACATTTCCTCCTCTGAGTCACGGCGTCTCCATGGCGATGATGATGAAGATGTCACTTCCCCCTGCTGTGACGTCCCGCTGTTTGATTGACAGCTGATGTTTCCAGGGTTGCTGAGTCAGCGTGAGATTATCAACCCATCCCGGTCATGTGACCTCATCCTTGTGTGCGACACAAAGAGCGACTGCACACACACACACACACACACACACTCTTCCTGGTGTGAGAAACCCCCATGTGATGAAATCACACATGTAGGGGAGGGGCTCAGGTGAGAAAAGATGTGACGGCACCGTTACCAAGGCAACACCAAAACAGTATTTCGGAGTGCGTCATATTAAATGTTTGTTTTGGGCGTAAAGTCCAGCTGTGTGTTCGAGCGTTGTCCAATTGAATGTGTACCGGCCCTTTAAGAAGCCGTCTGGAGCACTTAATACACTTAATGCTCCCAAATCTGCTGGTTTTGATGCTTCTTTTGAATTCTGTGAAAATTGTCTCCATTTTTTCACTGACAAAATTGTGTCAACTAGAGCCAGTCTATCTCAGCCTTCATATGACCCTTCTGTTCCCCTGCATTTCTCTTCTGTTTTCCATCAGTTTGAGCCGGTGTCCTTTTCTTTTTTAAGTGACACAGTTAGTCATATGAAGCCCTCTGGTTCTCCTGCAGATGCCCTCCCACCTCGCCTGTTTAAGGAGGTACTTGCTACTATTGGATCAAGTGTCCTTAACATTATCAATAGTAGCCTCTCTTCTGGAATAGTTCCAGTAGAGTTTAAACATGCAGTGGTACGACCTCTACTTAAAAAACCCAGCCTCGACCCCTCTCTCCTCTCTAACTTCAGACCTATCTCTAATCTTCCATACATTTCCAAAATATTAGAGAAGGTTGTCTACAGTCAGTTGCTGCCCTTCTTAGAGGATAATGGTATCACTGAGCTGTTCCAGTCCGGTTTTAAAGCCCTCCACAGCACAGAGTCAGCGCTTCTAAAAGTTTTTAACGATATCCTCCTGTCCACTGATTCTGGTAAATATGTTGTCCTGGTGCTTTTAGATCTGTCTGCTGCGTTCGACACCGTCGACCACGCCACCTTAATCACTCGTCTTGAGAACTGTGTGGGCATTAAGGGCGCCGCCCTCAACTGGTTCCGGTCGTACCTAACCGACAGGAGTTTTTGTGTAAAAGTAGACAGTTTTATGTCGTCCACAGCTCCTTTACCACATGGGGTCCCCCAGGGCTCAATCCTTGCCCCAATTTTATTTGCGCTTTACCTTCTCCCCCTTGGTTCTATTTTTAGGAAGTACAGTATTGCATTTCATTTTTATGCCCATGATTGCCAGATTTATTTTCCCATGGCACAAAATAACACGGTTCAACGTCTTATTGACTGCCTGCACGACATCAAAGTCTGGCTTTCAGCTAACTTCCTGAGCCTAAATGAAGATAAAACAGAAGTTATGTTGTTCGGTCCAAGCCGCTCTCCCTCCCCCAACGTTGACCTCGGCACTCTGACCCCGTATCTCAGCGACTCTGTCACAAACCTGGGGGTAAAGTTTGACTCAGATTTTAAATTCGAAAAACAAATCAGCAGCGTCGTTCAAAAAAGCTTTGATCAATTACGCCAAATAGCGAAAGTGAAACCGCTTCTATCAAGACATGATCTTGAGAAATTAATCCACGCTTTTATCTCGACTCGTCTTGATTACTGTAATGCCCTGTATGTTGGCATTAGCCAGGCCTCCCTCGCCCGCCTGCAGCTCGTGCAGAACTCTGCTGCTCGTCTGCTAACACAGACCCGCAGACGTGAGCACATCACCCCTATTTTAGCGTCCCTTCACTGGCTCCCTGTGCGTTACCGAATACATTTTAAACTCCTTTTATTTGTTTTTAAATGTCTAAACAACCTCGCGCCAACCTATCTCTCCGACCTCCTTCAGCCTTACTGCCCCACCCGATCCTTAAGATCAGCCGATCAGCTGCTGTTGACGGTCCCTGACACAAGGCTGAAGCTTAGAGGTGACAGAGCTTTCGCCGTTGCTGCTCCCAAGCTCTGGAACGACCTACCCCTGAGTGTTAGACAAGCCTCCTCTCTTCCTGTTTTTAAATCTCTCTTAAAAACATACTTTTATTCCATGGCTTTTAACACTGAGTGATATCCATCCTGCAATGGCGCCCCATAATACACCTGCTGTGATCCTGTTTTTATGTTTTTATTAATTCTATTTTAATTATTTATTTTTTATCGTGTTCTGTTTGTGTTGTGTTGTGTTTGCTCGGTACTCGTTTTATCTTTTAACCTGCTCATTGTACAGCACTTTGGCTACCCCTGTGGTAAATTTTAAATGTGCTCTATAAATAAAGTTGATTTGATTTGATTTGATTTAATCTTTTAAGCACTTAAATGCAGAACACTGCATGTGATGGACACTTGGAACCCTCAATAGTCGCCAACTTTGCTAAGTATCAGGAGGGGAAGGACTAACTTCACCATTAAGGCGAGAAGAAAAAAATAAGGGATTAACTTCCACACACTGAGTACACACTTATTGAAGTGTACTCACGAGGCAAGTTTTCCATTGCACGACACAGACACTCGTTTTTTTTTTTCCAGTTGCGAGGGGCAAACTTTATTAGACAGTAACATCTTGGTCTCCATGGTAACAGCTGGCATCAATAAATAAATAATGATCCAATTAAATAAAGCATGAATAAATAAAACAAGTATAAAAGTTGTTCACGGCGGTCATTGAGTGCTCACACAGCTGTCCTGAAGATTGGAGAAGAGCATCTCCACCTCTCCCAGGGCTTTGTTGATGCCACGCTCGTTGTCCATCTGACACAAACACACTTGTTGAGGTCTCCCTTCATCATCATCACCTCTTATTTTGAAGGGCGACGCTTACCATGGCCAGCTTGTTGCGGAACTCCACGGCGGGCTGATGGTCCTCGTAGTGCTTGACAATCTGGAAGGAGAAAGGCGGCAACGGTCAGTCGGTGGTATTGGTGTTAAATCAAATCAAATCAAATCAACTTTATTTATAAAGCACATTTAAAATTCACCACAGGGGTAGCCAAAGTGCTGTACAATGAGCAGGTTAAAAGATAAAACGAGTACCGAGCAAACACAACACAACACAAACAGAACACGATAGAAAATAAATAATTAAAATAGAATTAATAAAAACATAAAAACAGGATCACAGCAGGTGTATTATGGGGCGCCATTGCAGGATGGATATCACTCAGTGTTAAAAGCCATGGAATAAAAGTATGTTTTTAAGAGAGATTTAAAAACAGGAAGAGAGGAGGCTTGTCTAACACTCAGGGGTAGGTCGTTCCAGAGCTTGGGAGCAGCAACGGCGAAAGCTCTGTCACCTCTAAGCTTCAGCCTTGTGTCAGGGACCGTCAACAGCAGCTGATCGGCTGATCTTAAGGATCGGGTGGGGCAGTAAGGCTGAAGGAGGTCGGAGAGATAGGTTGGCGCGAGGTTGTTTAGACATTTAAAAACAAATAAAAGGAGTTTAAAATGTATTCGGTAACGCACAGGGAGCCAGTGAAGGGACGCTAAAATAGGGGTGATGTGCTCACGTCTGCGGGTCTGTGTTAGCAGACGAGCAGCAGAGTTCTGCACGAGCTGCAGGCGGGCGAGGGAGGCCTGGCTAATGCCAACATACAGGGCATTACAATAATCAAGACGAGTCGAGATAAAAGCGTGGATTAATTTCTCAAGATCATGTCTTGATAGAAGCGGTTTCACTTTCGCTATTTGGCGTAATTGATCAAAGCTTTTTTGAACGACGCTGCTGATTTGTTTTTCGAATTTAAAATCTGAGTCAAACTTTACCCCCAGGTTTGTGACAGAGTCGCTGAGATACGGGGTCAGAGTGCCGAGGTCAACGTTGGGGGAGGGAGAGCGACTTGGACCGAACAACATAACTTCTGTTTTATCTTCATTTAGGCTCAGGAAGTTAGCTTAGTGCACGTGCACGTGCACTCACGCAGCCATGGTGGGCCTGCAGGTCCTGGCTCACGTGGGCCAGGTCGGCGTGCAGCTGGTGCAGTTTGGGATGCTGGTTGTCACGGGGTGTGAAGATGTTGCGCAGGTAGAAGTCCAGGATGTAGGCGTGGAGGCAACAAAGGGGCACGTCGTCCTGGGGGAGGCCGGGTCAAAGGTCAGGGCCTGGCGGAAGGCGGAAATGTGACGAGCGGAGCGTTTCTCACCCGTTTGCTGCTAAAATCGGGGTTGAGTCGGATGCTGGTCTCGTCCGGCGTCTCTAAACTCTGAGCCTGCTCGGACATTAAAACAACGTTCAGGACACGTAAGCGACATCTCCGCGATGGTGGGAACTCACGTGTAGGGACACTTCCTGTGCAGCCTGGTATGTGTGCGGGCTTCTCAGCGGCTTGCTGAGTGGTCGGGGGACAGGCCCCGCCTCCGTCCGCTGGGCCCAGCCAATGAGCATCATGAGGACGACGGCAAGCTGGCAGAAGGAGACGAGCGCAGCGGCGACCTTCATGGCGCAAAAACACTTTTGAGCGTAGAAGAAGGTGGAAAAGTCAAGAGTTCACAAAGTTGTGGTGTGAGTTGTTGTGAAGACGCAGCGGCGCTCCTCGTCTTTATACGCGCCAAGCCTCCGCCCCCCCGCACAAATATAGGACAACCAAAAAACCCCAAACACAACACACACACACACACACACACACACAGGTCAGTGGTGGTGTTTACTGTCACTGTGAGGAAATTAAGCGTCAAAGTGTGACGACAAATGTTTGTCATTAATTTAATTGGAGCGATTACATCACTTCCTGTTTCCCGACGTGGGCGCGCATGTGTGTAATACCGATGTTTGCGCAAACAATAATCGTTTCCATCACGTGAGACCTAAGTAGCACGCCGCTTGACCACGTCCGTCTTCACATGACGTGACTTATTGTGTGCTCACGCCACATAAAAGACGCATGTAGAGGACTTTTATTTGTGAGGTGTGTGCACAGGAAGTGACATCGGCAGGCCGAGACAATATTTGATCAGGCTGATTGATGAGGAAGAGGAAGTTATGTCATGTTGTGGACTTTTCTACTCACCTGCTGGCGTCACAAAGACAACCACGGACAAACGGATCACACGCAGACGGGTCTACTTCAATGTTTTTTTTATTCAGTGAGGCTGGTTTCCATGACGACGTCTCAACTCTTTTCCCAAAAGTCCTCCTGTCTCCTCTGAGCGCGCTCCAGCACCGCCGACGCCTCCGAGCAGGACGCCGCCGAGCGGCAGGACATCACGGACATGCGGTCGTCTAGGTGACAGGATGGTGTTAGTGAGTGGCGGGAAAACGTGGGGGGGGGGAGAGGGGAAGGTCACCTTCGTTCGAGTAGAGGCTGACTCTGGAGAGATCTCGGAACCTCACACCCAAGTCACCTGAGGAGACGGACCGGGGTTAGCGAGACGGGCTTGACAGGACGTGTGAAGCGTGGCGGCGCTCACCGTTGTGCTGGAAGTCAGCGTGTCTCAGGCGGCCTTTCAGGCAGTGCTGCAGGGGCGCGGGGCTGCTCAGTCTGGACCTGATTGCTTTGGACTTCTGCAGGGGGGAGGGGCCACAGGGGTACGCGTTGCAGTCAGGCCACGCCTCAGTAGGCATCGCTTTGCCGGCTGCCGTGGAAACGTCTGCGCCACACCCCTGGGGAGAAAGCGAGACCTCGGCGTGACTAACCCGGTGTCACGTGCGCGCTCACCTGTTTGCACGTGCACTCACCTGATTACAGGTGCAGTTTTCTTCCCCTCTCAGCCTTCCCACTAGGATGGCGCCCCCTGGTGGACATATGCAGCTCAGAAGTCAGACTTTTGAACTTTGTGTGTGTGAGCGTACCTGTGGCAGGTGTGGTGATGTCATGATGAGTCCTCTGCATCTTCATGTTTGGAGTAGGCAAACGCCCTTCCTCTCTTCACACACGCACACACATACAGTGATGTCACCACACGGGGGCGGAGCCTAACTGAATGTCAACGTACTCATCCGTTTCGTCGTCTTTTTCCGCTACCCACGCCATCTTGCTTTCAGTCTGGGTGCCGGCGTGGTCTTTGAGGGCGGGCCCGGGCGGAGTGTGTGGCGGTCCAGACAAGGCAGGGCTGCACACGCTAGAGCGACTGAGGACACAAAGTGAGTCCAGATAGGCTGAGAAAGTGCTGAGGTGGTGCACGAGGCTCCGCCCCCTACCTGGGGAGGTCCAGCGCCTCCACGCAGGGACTGCTGCTGCCACGTACTAAAGCGGGGCAAGGGTCGGAGACGGCGTCGCACGGGCTGTCCTCGGTGGTCACGGTGGGCTCCCACAGGACGTTGTGCTCGGACACCAGCTGGCTCAGGTGGTCTCTGGAGAAGTGGGTGCCCCATGCCCGGCGACGGTACCACAAGGCCTTCTGCCTCAGTGCCATCACCTGGACACATCGCACGGTGAGAGGGCTTGACACACATCGGCAGGAAGTGACCCAAATGGGGGTTCCTAGAAACCACCAGACTTCTCGTAAATGTCCCACTCTGACCCCACATCACCTACACCACACCTCAAAAAGGAAGTGGAGTTTCGATGACGAGCAGCGTCGAGACTGAGACCTTTTTTCTTCTTTTTTTTTTTTTTTAGACATACCTGATGCCGTGTGTGTGTGTGTGAGAGAGTGAGACATTTCTGTGAAAAGGAAGCGCTGTGGTTTGAATAACTTTGGTTTGTGTCGCGACGTGTGCTGACTCATCAAGTCATACAAGCTCCTCGAGGTCATGTGACAAGGACCCACCTGAGGGGTGTGGTCCGAGTGTCCGTCTCCTTTGGCCATCTTGTGGAGAGGGGGGCGAAAGTTGATTTCGTATTCTGTCAGCTTCCTGTCACACACACACACACTCTTATCATCACCAGCTCGTCTCACACTCCTCACACACACACACACCTTTGTCTTCTGTGAGGAGGATAATTGGTATCCTTCTGCGGGAGGGGCACGCCATGCTGGGGGCAGGGCTTCCTGTCACACTCCTCCCTCTTTTTCTTAATCCTCTGATGGAAAAACAACATGAGCAACAACAGACGCCATCTTGCTGTGTGTGTGTGTGTGTGTGTTTGTGTGTCCTGGGCATGACGTTAAAGTGTATCCGGCAGTGGAGGCTCCTCTATGGGGGTCTTGGGGCACTAGGAGGTTAACCCCTTTACTACTGTTACCCCAGGTGGCCCTTGGCAAAGGCCTAGTACCTGACTGCCCCCTAGCCAGGGATACGGTGTAGACCTCAACAGCGGAGTAGGCGGAAGACGGTAGATTTAAGTACTACCACAACGGCTGCGATGGCGGAAGAAGGCTGCAGCAGAAAAGGGTCCCCAGTCGTCTTGGACTCCATGCCACTGGACCCTGACCCGATTCTGTCAAGGATCGTGTGGTGACTGTCTATGCACCAGTCTCCCCACTTTAAACTAGGTGACGCACAGGCATCCTCCATAAAGGGATACACCCTTGATGGTGTGTGTGTGCGTGTGTGTGTGTGTGAGAGCGTACCGTGTGTACGTAGAAGGGCGGAAGCCTCTGCTGATGTTCCACATGTTTCCGTAGACGGGGCCCACGAGGCAGAGGTTCGCCCTGGAAGCTGCGGCGGTACTCCGTATCCATGGCAATGGGGTGCGTTCTGACTCCCGTGCGGAGCGTCTAGCAGACACATGTTCTCTTTAGCACCGCCTAGTGGCGATATGGCTGTACTGCAGCTCACCTGCTGTGCCCTCAGCAGCGGAGAACGACCAGCGTCTTCCTTCCTGCTCCAATCCAACCTTTCACTTGTCGACCTCGGCTCCGCCTTGCGGCGTAGACCGTGAAGACTCTGCGGTGAGTGGATGTTGCGTTGCAAGATTGAAGCAAAAAAATAAAAAATAAAAAAAACACATCAAAATGACAGCTGACCTCATTGGCTGAAGGGTCATGTCCATGACGGCCGCTGGTCTGCGACTGGCGATCAATCATTGTGGGGCGGGGCTTCTCTAGAGAGACATTTTAAACATGTTAGACTTAGACAACCTTTTTATTGTCATTCAAATTTGAACTTTACAGTACAGATAAGAACAACATTTCGTTGCATTAGCTCATGGTAGTGCAGGATAAGGACCAATAAGATCATACTTGCCAACCCTCCCGGATTTTCCGGGAGACTCCCGAAATTCAGCGCCTCTCCCGAAAACCTCCCGAAATTCAGGCGGAGACTGAGTGAGGACAGCCTGTTTTCACGTCCGCTTTCCCACAATATAAACAGCGTGCCTGCCCAATCACGTTATAACTGTAGAATGATCCGAGGGCGAGTTCTTGGTTTCTTATGTGGGTTTATTGTTAGGCAGTTTCATTAACGTCCTCCCAGCGCAACAACAACACACAACAACAGCAGTCACGTTTTTCGTCTACCGTAAAGCAGTTTGTCTGCCTTAAACAGCAATGTTGTGACACTCTTAAACAGGACAATACTGCCATCTACTGTACATGCATATGTGACAATAACATCTAGGGCTTTTAGAGAGTGCAGTGCACAACTGCGCACACAACAAGGAGACGAAGCAGAATGCATCATCACAGAGGGTGTTCAGCATGGTTAGAAAAATAGTGACAGAGACTAGAACAAGGATGGACAATTCAACCCTTAACTCAACAATGAGTAGATGAGTGTTATGTGTGTGTATATGTGTAAATAAATGAACACTGAAATTCATCCATCCATCCATCCATCCATTTTCTACCGCTTATTCCCTTTGGGGTCGCGGGGGGCGCTGGAGCCTATCTCAGCTACAATCGGGCGGAAGGCGGGGTACACCCTGGACAAGTCGCCACCTCATCGCAGGGCCAACACAGATAGAGAGACAACATTCACACTCACATTCACACACTAGGGCCAATTTAGTGTTGCCAATCAACCTATCCCCAGGTGCATGTCTTTGGAGGTGGGAGGAAGCCGGAGTACCCGGAGGGAACCCACGCAGTCACGGGGAGAACATGCAAACTCCACACAGAAAGATCCCGAGCCCGGGATTGAACCCAAGACTACCCAGGACCTTCGTATTGTGAGGCAGACGCACTAACCCCTCTCCCACCGTGCTGCCCTGAAATTCAAGTATTTCTCATTTCTCTTATTTATATATATATATATATATATATATATATGTCTTAATAAGGTTATCCAAAAAATAGTGCTCGATACCGTAGTAGAGCGCAATATATGTATGTGTGGGAAAAAAATCACAAGACTACTTCATCTCTACAGGCCTGTTTCATGAGGGGGTTCCCTCAATCATCAAAAAAAAAAAAAAAAAATCTCCTGATGATTGAGGGAACCCCCTCATGAAACAGGCCTGTAGAGATGAAATAGTCTTGTGATTTTTTTCCCACACATACATATATATATACATATATATATATATATATATATATATATATATATATATTCTAGCTGTAAATATACTCCTCCCCTCTTAACCACGACCCCCCAAACCACCCCCCACCCCCCCGAAATCGGAGGTCTCAAGGTTGGCAAGTATGAATAAGATGCATATATAAATAAATAGATTACTGTACAGATAAATATATTGCACTTTTTCATATGCATCCACGTTTATGGATGTATGTTATATTGTCTTTTTATTCCAGCGAGTTAATCCATTTTGGGGGGGGGAATTGAGGGGATAGTTATGATGCGTTCAAGAGTCTTACGGCCTGAGGGAAGAAGCTGTTACAGAACCTGGAGGTTCTGCTTCGGAACCTACACCAGGAACATGTACTTTTGTTTGACAACCGTGTCATGTGACGCTCACTCACCACGTGGCCCAGCTGGGGGTCCAAGTTCCACAGGCGGTTCTGGGTGATGGTCCGAGTCTTTGTGTTGGTGGGGGTCTGGACCGGCAGGGGGCGCTTTGTTGTGAGCAGCCTGGACACTGGACTTCGTTGGTCCACCAGAACTGTGTCTCTTCCTGACTTCTCTTCTGCTGTAAGCTGATTGGTCGAAGCAATGAGACCTAATCAAAAGGGTTTTCTTGGCCCCGCCCACACCCATCCACGTATACTTACCCTTCAGGTCTGGGCGCGGGTAGGACAAAGAGATGCTCTTCTCAGGGGAATCACTTCTACAACGTCGAGAACTCTTCTGGTACTCAACAAAACAACACTTACTCATTAATATGACTATTATTATGTAAAGATATGTGTTGACATTGCACTTATATAAACATGGACACGCCAAATATTTTTTGTCTAATTTGTCAACCTTGAGTGCGCAAAGTGCGTCACTACGTGTTACACGATCACACAGGTGTGTTCAGGTGCGTTAATCGTCACAAACAAAACTTTGGTGCTAACAAGCGCTAGCGCGCTAGCAGGCTCCGTTAGCGCCGTCATGCTAATGCTAACAGCTCCGCTTACCGACATGTTTTCCGCTGCTGCTGCTGACCGGAAGTGGCGCGATGAGAGAAGCGCTCGGCGGGCGGTAACTTTGGCAACCAGGTGTTGTTGCGTGTTTGATTAAAGCGTTCACAATCACAGGACGCTTCATCGTGGCGACTTGACAGTCAAAAAGACGAGCCACGGCCGTTGTCATGGCAGCAGACAGGATTTACGCATGCGCAGGACGACTCTGATCCTTTCAACTCCTTGTCCTTGCGTCTAAGTGCACTTACATCCACACGCCACATGATGTCGCTGTTACAAAATTGCACCACTTTTATTCATTTAAGGCTTTTTAAGTTTGGACTTTACATTTGGCTTCAAACCCCCCCCCACCCCTTCCCCCCCCAGCTGCTGTCGGGAACCCGTGTAGAACGTTCTTGAGTCCAGCAGACAACACAAACATGCAGCAAAAGAACGTAAACTGAACTCTGGCCTCTTTTAACCTGCTTAACACGACGAGGAGGCGGAGTTTGAACCGAGGTCAAAGTTGAAAGACAATCTGCCGACACTGAGTGGGCGGGGCTGTGTTGGCGGTGGTTAACAGGACCAGTCAGTGTGGACTTGCTGCCCCCTTGCGGCCACAAAGGCTCCCTACAGCTCCTAAGCATGCTAACGGCGCTAGTTAGCTCCAGCTGCAAAACAGACATGCTAACTGCTACAGCGCCTCCTGGAGGTGACACATGAACATGCTACATCAGACAGACATTGAAAGGCTTTTTGTGGCTTCAACAATCTTCAGCCATGCTAATAATGACACCACCGAGTCAAGCGAGCAGATCTGGGGTCAGCTCACCCACCGTCACGTTATACTAACAGGTTCGCTCACTGTATCCCCCTAGTGGTCATATGCAGAAATGCCACCCTAAAAAAAACACTATTTTTACATTTAAGACTTTAAAGTGCTTCTTCTGTACTGACTAATGGCTAACAAGCTAGCCAGTTATAAGATACACCAAGAATACTTTTTTTTTAAACCATCTTTGCTAGCTTAGCTCGCAAAACTACTTGTTCATAATACTGCCAACACACTAAATAATGTTAGCTCTCAATGGTGAGCTGACGCCAGAATCTGCTACAAAATAAAACTTGAAATGACTCTTATTGTTTCACATAACAATCATCATTATCATCACCACACACACACACACGCACCATGTTGGAGGCCGTGTGTCATTTAGAAAAAGACAAAAGAGACATCGAGAAGACGCCAGACATCATCATCATTATCGTCGTCACAGTCTTTTGAAGTTTCCAAGGCAACAGGGAAGGGGTCAGAGGTCTGAGGTGGTCCATGTTGATGGTGTGTGTTTTCACAGGGGGCGGGGCAGGTTGGAAGATGTCCTAGGATTGGTTGTTGGTCCGGCGAGCGCAGAGCTGCAAACACAGTGTGTTTTATTAGTGCATGTGTGTGAGTGTGTGTGTGTGTTTATACACACCTGTGATTAGAGGAGCTGACAAGTGGACTTTTTGCGAGTTCTTCCAGGAAGTGGGCTTTTCCTGTTGATCTGTCTCACCAGGTCATAGAAGATCTACACACACACACACATAAACACAGTGAGATATAAAGTTGGTGGCATGCATCGTGTGTGTGTGTCTGCTAGCCTCGTTGACGTTGATCTTGCTCTTGGCTGACGTCTCCAGGAAGACGCAGGAGTTCCACTGGCGAGCGAGGCCCACCCCTGACTCTTTGGCCACCACGCGCTCCACCTCCAGGTCACACTTGTTGCCCACCAGGATCATCGGAACCTACAAGCGCACACATAGTTTCATAGGCGTCTGCCGGAGCACCGCCTGGCCAGCAAGTGTCAACATCGCGTGCGTGCTTGTGCGTACATCATCAGTGTCCTTGACCCTGAGGATCTGCTCTCTGAGGTCTTGAAGATCGTTGAAGGTGGACTGAGCCGTGATGGAGTAGACCAGAGCGAAGCCTTGGCCGTTCTTCATGTAGAGATCACGCATGGCCGTGAACTGCTCCTAAACCGCCGCGACAACATATCCCGCTGTCGTTTTGACATACACAATTTCTACATTGTGTGTGTTCGTGTGTGCTTACTTACTGTTCCTGCCGTGTCCAAGATCTCCAACATGCACTGTTGACCATCCACCTCCACTTGCTGTACATGCAAACACACACACACACACACAATGAAAAAATAACATTAGCTGGGATTTAAATGTGTTGTTGATGCCTTCACTGTCTCACCTTCCTGTAGGAATCTTCTATCGTGGGGTCGTACTTCTCCACAAAGATACCCTGGACAAACTGCACCGTCTACACACACACACACACACACACTTAAGACAATTTCTTATACAGTAGAAGCATTTAAGTCCCATCTTAAAACTCATTTGTATCCTCTAGCCTTTAAATAGCCCCCCTGTTAGACCAGTTGATCTGCCGTTTCTTTTCTTTTCTCCTCTGCTCCCCTTTTCCTTGAGGGGGGTGGGGGGGCACAGGTCCGGTGGCCATGGATGAAGTGCTGGCTGTCCAGAGTCGGGACCCGGGGTGGACCGCTCGCCTGTGCATCGGCTGGGAACATCTCTGCGCTGCTGACCCGTCTCCGCTCGGGATGGTGTCCTGCTGGCCCCACTATGGACTGGACTCTTACTATTATGTTGGATCCACTATGGACTGGACTCTCACAATATTATGTCAGACCCACTCGACATCCATTGCTTTCGGTCTCCCCTAGAGGGGGGGGGGGTTACCCACATATGCGGTCCTCTCCAAGGTTTCTCATAGTCATTCACATCGACGTCCCACTGGGGTGAGTTTTTCCTTGCCCGTATGTGGGCTTTGTACCGAGGATGTCGTTGTGGCTTGTGCAGCCCTTTGAGACACTTGTGATTTAGGGCTATATAAATAAAGATTGATTGATTGATTGATGCAGTAAGTACAGCAGTGTGTGTTCCATACCAAAGCAGACTTGCCAACACCACCAGACCCTAAGACCACCAGCTTGTATTCCCGCATCTTCACCTGCTGTCTGCACACACACAAACACACACTCAGTGAGGGAGAGGGAGCAGTTACTCGGTATAAGCCCCGCCCACTGCTCCAGCACACCTGTAAAACACACACCTTCTGCTCCCTGATTCAGGTCACATGCACAGCTGGTAATGAGGTCAATAGCATGGAATGTGACTGTTGCATGGCCGCTGTGTGTCTGTGCTTGGTTACCATGGTGATGAAATAAAGAGTGCACAGTGTCAGCTAATAAATGAGGGGGAAGAAAGAACGCTGGATGAAATGTATGCATTGTCCTACAGTCCCTGAACGCCTCGTCGTCTTCCACTTGTGTGCAGTAACAAGATGCAACAATGTGGTTACCATGGCGATGAGATAGCGTCGGTTAGACTTAGACACACTTTAATGATCCACAAGGGAAATTGTTCAATAAATGTTCATTTTGGTAAAAAGAAAAAAAGTGGTTGACGAAATCGCTGCTTTGTCCTACAGGCCCTGAACGCATCATCGTCAACTTGCCGGACCCTGAACGCCGCACGCTCACACACTCACAGTCAGCTTAGGTGTGGCCAGGTATAGGAATAGGACACGTGCGCGTGCGTGTGACAGGACTAAACACAGCCTGGTGTCGCTCGCGCACACGCCCACACACGCACACGCAGTATGAAGACAACAAGTTACTTCCTGTCTTTCTAGCCGCCATAGAGGCTCTCCTGGTCGGCCAGCTCGCACTGCGGGCCCCGCTGTGAGGGTCTTACAGCCCGGCCGCCATCATGTCGATAAAAATGACTCGTCAGGGCGAAGACATGTCTGTCAAAGCGTGTGTTCGTGTGGAAAGTGTGTGTTCGCGTCTCGCTTCCGCAAACCGGCCCCAGTTCGACTCGGCTTCACCCCCCGACCCCCCCACCCGTCCAGCCCAGACTGAGCGTGGCTGTCATGTTTGTCTACACCAACATGGCCACGAAGGAGAATACGACCAAAAGACGAGAAGAGAAAAAAAAAGGACAAGAAGCACTCACCGTCATTCACTGCCCTCTCTCTCTCTCTCCTCTGCTGTGCTAACGTCGCTCGACCAGAGCCGCTCCCTCCACAGCTCACGTCAAGCTCCGTGATAAATACAACTTCCGCGGTTTTTTTTTTTTCAAACTAAAAGGCAACAACGGAAATAGACTTCGCCGAAATTTACCACGACCAAGCAGCGAGACGAGATATTTTGTGTTAGTTTGAAATAAATGACATTGCAAAAACAGAATGTAAAAAAGAGCGCGACAGAGGCAATAATGTGTACGCAGCAGGACAAACTCAAGGCACATTTAAGTGTTGTGAAGCCACACCCAAACAGGAAGAAGTCACCAAGAATAGAGACCCCCGCTCCCTCCTCCCAAGCTTCCTTTAACACACACACTTCCTGTTTGTGTGTAGTTGTCAAGGTTCACGTATAAAAATAGAGACTTCATCTTTATTTTTGGTTCTGAATCATCATTTAACACCTTCAATTCTGTTTTTTTTTAACAACTTAACTTTTTAACTCTCCCTTATCTTTGTAATGTTTCACAGATTGGAAGAGGAAATGATCAGCATGCTCACATGCACGCAATTTAGTGGTTGCTAGGAGACTAGATCACTTCTTAGAACCGCAGTCGATCAGATTAAAGCAGACATGAACATTGATGACAAAGATAGGAGGAAGGCAGCGGTTTTGATGAGAGGTACAAGTAATGTTTATTCATGTAAAACTATAAAAGGAGGAGTCAGGATGAAGGCAGGCAGAAATGGACCTTTATTTCTTTTGGGCGATCAGTAAGAGCAGACTGTGGAGGTCAAACTGGACCAGATGACAAGCAATGTCACCAGTTCAAACCAGTCTCAAGCACACCAGTCCCAGTTTGATCAGCAAACGGGATCAAATATTTGATTCATGTTTGCCTACTTTGACAACAACGTTATTGTGGTGATCAGAAGGATCCAGTCAGATCCAACAATCCTTCCTTCCCTACTTCCCAGGAGCGGCGGGGTTGAGGGCGAGTTTGTTGAATCAGAGGAAAACGTAGCCGATTGGTCCAAAAAGAGAACCGCCCGCCTCACAAGTTTCCCGCTGGCTGCCGTCGCCGCCATCCAAGAGAGAAAAAACTAAAAGTCCTCAGGCATTAATCAGTTTGTAACACGCCAACTGTCAATCAGCCATCAGCGGCCAATCAGGTCACAGCAGCTGTTCTCCAGTTGCCAAAAGAACCAAAAAGAAAAGCCACAATGAAAACAACTCACCAGAACAAAACAAACAGGAAGTGGGAGGAGCTTCCAATCTTCTCAATTAACATTTTTTTTTACTTGTTCTTTGTCTTCATCCGTTTTGTCCGTGTGGGGGCCGCTCTTGTCAGTGCAATGCATCATGGGAACGACCGATCGCTAGGAAAAAAGGGTGTGTCACTACGAGTGTGTGCGTGTGTCCTGTTGTCATGGAAACATGCTGCGGGGTTAGCGCTCCAGCAGCTGGGGTGTTGGTGCCGTGTTGCATTGCGGGAACTTGCGTCTTTAGCTGGTGTCCATTGACTCCATGTTGGCCGAGCTGGAGTCCCTCTGGATGGAGTCAAAGATGGCGGCCAGCTCCTGATTGGACGAGATCTGCGACTGGAACTCGGACATGAGCGGCGACTTCTCGGCCTCGGGGATTGTCAATAGCGCCACGACAGCTCGCATTGCTGAGCGCTTCAGCTCGTCCTGCTTCTCAAACTCTTGCTTCACAGAGTTGGCCTTCACCTGAACACATGGCACAGCAACCAAACTCACAGATAAGAAAGATTAAAAGGATGTTTTCTATTGTAATACAAGCGCATCATCTAGACCGGGCTGTCCAAAGCTATTTTTTTAATGGCTAGTAGAACAATTGTTAGCATTCTAATATTGGCATTCTAGCTTTTTTGCTAATTTTGCAGATATAAGCAGTAGAAAATGGAAGGGATGGATGGACAGCTCAGCGTCAAATATTTTGTTACTTGACAATTGAAAACTGTCAGCATTCTAACTTTTTTTTTTAGCTGTGTGTGTATATAAATGCGCATACATACATATGCATACATACATATATATATATATGCATACGTACGTACGTACGTACATACATATGCATACGTACGTACATACATACATACATATATAAATAAATGATAAATGGGTTGTACTTGTATAGCGCTTTTCTACCTTCAAGGTACTCAAAGCGCTTTGACACTACTTCCACATTTACCCATTCACACACACATTCACACACTGATGGAGGGAGCTGCCATGCAAGGCGCTAACCAGCACCCATCAGGAGCAAGGGTGAAGTGTCTTGCTCAGGACACAACGAACATGACGAGGTTGGTACAAGGTGGGGATTGAACCAGGGACCCTCGGGTCGCGCACGGCCATTCTTCCACTGCGCCACGCCGTCCCTATATATATATATATATATATATATATATATATATATATATATACACACATACATATACATGCATATATGCATATACATATACATGCATATATGCATATACGTACATATATATATGCATATACATATGCCTATATATGCATATACATATATGCATATATATGTACATGCATATGCATGTACATATGTATACATATATATGCATATATACTGTACATATATATGCACATATATATACACACATATGTGTATATATACATGCATATAGATGCATATATACACATATGTATACTGTATATGTGCATATACATATATGCGTATGCATATATATGCATATACATACACATACATATACATATACATGCATATACATACGCATATACATACATATTTATACATACGCATATACATACATATATATATGCATATACATACATACATATATATGCATATACATGCACATATAGATACATATATATGCATATACATACATACATATATATATGCATATACATACATACATATATATGTGCATATACATACATACATACACATATATATGTGCATATACATACACATATATGCATTAGAGCTGAAACGATTCCTCGAGTAATTCGATTACAAAATATATTCAAGGAATTTTTGCTGCCTGGAGGCGTCATTAAGTTTAGTTGGTTTTTTTACGCCACTTTGCCTCGTTTAGTAGTCAAAGCTCACATTTCGCACGGACTGTTTAGGTATTGCACAGCGTCAGATCTTACGCCCCCTGCACTGCACAACACTGCTCCTTTAAATACGCTTGAGTTTAGTAAACTTTTTCGCCAACATAACACGCAATGGCAGACGCCGCAGAAAGCAGTGGACAAGAGCCGTAGCAAAACGAGGGAATTAAGAAGCGACAAAAGTTGTCTAAGGTGTTGGAACACTTCACACTAAAATCGAAGGAAAACGCAGTAGTATGCGAACATTGCAAAGTGGAGCTCGCATACCACAATAGCACAAGTTCGATGCTGCAGCGAGAAAGCATCCGATTGAGGGACGTCCAGAGGCGAGGTAAGTCATCTATTATCAAATGTAAACGCAAAAGTTATGTTAGTAAAATAAATGTTATTCATTATGATAACCAGGATGTGTTCTCTCACTCCCGCAAAGTCATCAAATTGCGCCAAAATGTGTTGAAAACTAACAATGCTATCCGAGCTGTCGTGTTCAATTAGCCTTTCATTAGTAACCACGCGGCTTCACGGTGGCAGAGGGGTTAGTGCATCTGCCTCACAATACGAAGGTCCTGAGTAGTCTTGGGTTCAATCCCGGGCTCGGGATCTTTCTGTGTGGAGTTTGCATGTCCTCCCCGTGACTGCGTGGGTTCCCTCCGGGTACTCCGGCTTCCTCCCACTTCCAAAGACATGCACCTGGGGATAAGTTGATTGGCAACACTAAATTGGCCCTAGTGTGTGAATGTGAGTGTGAATGTTGTCTGTCTATCTGTGTTGGCCCTGCGATGAGGTGGCGACTTGTCCAGGGTGTACCCCGCCTTCCGCCCGATTGTAGCTGAGATAGGCTCCAGCGCCCCCCGCGACCCCAAAAAGGGAATAAGCGGTAGAAAATGGATGGATGGATGGATAGTAACCACGCGAAAGTAGTCGTGCAAAGTTATTCGGGTTATTCAAGTCATTCAACCACATGCTACTTGGATAGCTTGCACTTGCACCCACTATAGTCTATAGCATAGGCGCCGATCCACATTTCTGCCAGTGGGTGCTCGGATGGGCGGTAAATCTGACGCTATTTTTTTTTTGTGATAGAGTGATTGGAGCACATACTTGTTTGTCACAAAAAAACATTCATGAAGTTTGGTTCTTTTATGAATTTATTATTGGTCTACTGAAAATGTGACCAAATCTGCTGGGTCAAAAGTATACATACAGCAATGTTAATATTTGGTTACATGTCCCTTGGTAAGTTTCACTGCAATAAGGCGCTTTTGGTAGCCATCCACAAGCTTCTGGCAAGCTTCTGGTTGAATTTTTGACCACTCCTCTTGACAAAATTGGTGCAGTTCAGTTAAAGTTGTTGGTTTTCTGACATGGACTTTTTCTTCAGCATTGTCCACATGTTCTCAATGGGGTTTAAGTCAGGACTTTGGGAAGGCCATTCTAAAACTTTAATTCTAGCCTGATTTAGCCATTCCTTTACCACTTTTGACATGTGTTTGGGGTCATTGTCCTATCATGGGCGCACCCAACTGCGCCCAAGACCCAACCTCCGGGCTGATGATTTTAGGTTGTCCTGAATAATTTGGAGGTAATCCTCCTTTTTCATTGTCCCATTTACTCTCTGTAAAGCACCAGTTCCATTGGCAGCAAAACAGGCCAAGAGCATAATACTACAAGCACCACGCTTGACGGTAGGTGTGGTGTTCCTGGGATTAAAGGCCTCTCCTCCTCCAAACATATTGCTGGGTATTGTGGCCAAACAGCTCAATTTTTGTTTCATCTGACCACAGAACTTTCCTCCAGAAGGTCTTATCTTTGTCCATGTGATCAGCAGCAAACTTTAGACGAGCCTTAAGGTGTCGCTTCTGGAGCAAAGGCTTCCTTCTTGCATGGTAGCCTCTCAGTCCAAGGCCATGCAAAACAGGCTTGACTGTGTACACTGACACCTGTGTTCCAGCAGCTTCCAATTCATTGCAGACCTGCTTTTTGGTGGTTCTCGGTTGACTCTTGATCATTCTGACCAATTTTCTCTCAGCTCTGCGTTTTCTTCCTGATCGTGGCAGTGACAAAACTGTGCCATGCAATTTATACTTACGAACAATTGTCTGCACAGTTGCTCTTGGGACCTTAAGCTGCTTTGAAATGGCTCCAAGTGACTTTCCTGACTTGTTTAAGTCAATTCAGATCTGTGCTGACTTCCTTTGACTTTCCCATTGTCGAGTTTGTAACCGAGTCTAATGACTGCATCACATGAGCCCTATTTAAATGGGCTCAGAGAAGTCAACAGGTGTTGTCAATCATAATCACTCACATTAAGTTAAGAGGCCATGCCATGAAGCTAATTTCATTTGATTGTAACTTTTCTACATCACCGACATTGATAATGTATGCTGCTGTATGTATACTTTTGACCCAGCAGATTTGGTCACATTTTCAGTGAATTTATTATTATTATTATTATTATTATTATTATTATTATTACACACACACACACACACACACACACACACACACACACACACACACACACACACACACACACACACACACACACACACACACACACACACACACACACACACACACACACACACACACACACACACACACACACACACACACACACACACACACACACACACACACACACACACACACACACACACACACACCGTATTTTCCGCACTATTAGCCGCACCTAAAAACCACAAATTTACTCAAAAGCTGACAGTGCGGCTTTTAACCCGGTGTGCTTTATATATGGATTAATATTACGATTCATTTTCATAAAGTTTCGATCTCGCAACTTCGGTAAACAGCCGCCATCTTTTTTCCCGGTAGAACAGGAAGCGCTTCTTCTTCTACGCAAGCAACCGCCAAGGTAAGCACCCGCCCCCATAGAACAGGAAGCGCTTCTTCTTCTACTGTAAGCAACCACCCGCCCGTGTAGAAGAAGAAAAAGCGCGCGGATATACCGTACGTTTCATTTCCTTTGTGTGTTTACATCTGTAAAGACCACAAAATGGCTCCTACTAAGCGTCAGGGATCCGGTTCATGAAAAGACGCAATCTCTCCATCCGCACACGGATTACTATTTCACAGCAACTGATATTCCTGTGAAACGCACTGTGGATACAACGGGAGCACGTACGGTGAATATTCGCACCACAGGGAATGAGAAGTCATCCTTCACTGTGGTTCTAGCTTGCCATGCTAATGGCCAGAAACTTCCACCCATGGTGATATTCAAAAGGAAGACCTTGCCAAAAGAGACCTTTCCAGCCGGCGTCATCATAAAAAGCTAACTCGAAGGGACGGATGAAGAAAAGATGAGCGAGTGGTTAAGGTAAGTTTAAGTTTACGCGAAGAGGCCGGGTGGCTTTTTTCACGCAGCTCTGTCCATGTTGATATACGTATGTTTGTGATTGCACATTTGCGTACATTTTGGGAGTGAACAGAGTTGTTAGAACGCTGGTTTTTAATATATTATTAAAGTTTGACTGACCTATCTGACTGTTTTTTTGACATTCCTTTAGCGCAGTTAGATGCGGCTTACAACACCGGGCGGCTTATAGGTGGACAAAGTTTTGAAATATGCCGTTCATTGAAGGCGCGGCTTTTAACCCAGGGCGCCTTATGGTGCGGAAAATACGGTATATTTGTACTTGATGTTTGTCTAGTACACGCCATAATTAATTGACTGTTGATTTGCAATCATGAAAATCAATAAAACTAACAAAAAAACAATATGTCAGCTTGTATGGAAGTGCATGTTTACACGGCATAAAACTTCAATTCAAAGAGATGCCAATGAGGTAGGTTCTCTGCTTGTATTTCAATTGCAATCTCCACAAGCATATTTTGAAGCAAGTGTGTACCTTGGTGGTGCATGTGGCTCTGAGGGGCTCCACCAGTCTGTCCAGCCTCTGCAGGACGGCGCTGGGACAGAGAGACGACAGTCTGGCCAGCATGAGAAAAGTGAGCATCTAGGAGACAGGGATGACATCAGTACAAGGTGGTCTGATGAGCTTCGGGGCTCTCTAAAGAAGTAAAGGCTGCACCTTGATGTCGTAGTGGTCCTTGAGGCCGTCCTCCACGTGGTTGAGGAAGGTGAAGATGTCGATGCGGTCCAGGCAGCTGTCAAGTAGAGTGTACATGCACTCGAATGCGGCCTTACGTAGGTCCAAGCCGTCATCCACCGTATGCTTGAACGGGCCCATCTCCACCTGAGCATACTCATGTTAATCTAACGACCCTCATATAATTATAATTATAATCATTATCATCATCATCATCATCATCACCTCGCGAATCAGCTCCTTGCGGACTTTGGTCTCGTTGTAGAGTTGTGGCAAAACAGAGTCCAGCAGCTCTCTGATCAGACTGGGCTTGTTGTGGGCCGCAGAGTTAAACGTTACCAAGGCCACCCGGCGTACGTTCAGGTCCGGATCCTCCAGCGTCTTCAGGAAATCACCTGACAGGAAGCGGCCAATCAGTCAATTCAGCTGCTAGCATGCAAAAGCACAACCTTGTCTCCATGACAACACGCACCTATGCAGTTCTTCAGCAGAGGGTCTATAGGCTGCGGCTGGTCTGAGATGGTGAACTTGACTGCTGTGACCACAGAACTTCTGGCGTACGACGAGCCTGCGCACACACACACACACACACACACACGCGCACGTACAAGTCAGTGAGCAGTCAAGATGGGGGGATCGGGGGTTTTGTGTTTACCTGACAACAGGTATCCTTTGAGGCGAGGCAGCAGCGTCTCAGGGTTGATGAGCGTCAGTTTGCCCAAACACTCGGCCACCACATTCCTGGTTCCCTCCTCCTGACACTCGCAGTGTTTGAGCAGCAACGTCCACACCGACTCCACGTACGGCTTCAGGCCAGACACCGACGCAGAACCTCAACACACACACCACAGCGTCAAAGTGCGCATACGCACAGATGTAAACTCACACACACGCACAGGTGGGCGCTCTCACTGATGATCTCTTTGAGCGAGTGCAGCAGAAGGTACTGTCGTTTAGACGATGAGATCTCCTGCAGGACAAACGGAAGATATTCTGGAAGGTTCCCCACAGCGATACTGCCTAGGGCGTACGACGCCGCCGACTTGACCTGAAACAGATGGGGAGGGGCAAAGTCAGCGGTGAGCTACACAGGAAAGACAGAGTAGACGTTACCTCTTCACTGGAGGACGAGAAGGCCTCCAGGATGACCGTCTTGAGCTCTGGTTGGCTACTGAGGTCCACGTGATGTCCCACCTCCCCCAATGAGAGCAGAGCCAAGAGCCTGATGGAGTCCGTGGAGCGACTGTTCTTCACATCCTAATGCACAGCAAACAACTGACGTGGGACCACACTGATGTGGGCGGGGCTTCAGGAAGAGTCGCTTACCTGGATGAACTGTCCGACTACGGCGGGCCCCTCGGCGGGACACGCCCGCGTGAGAGCGGCCACACATTTGGCAATGGAGCAGTATGCCTGCTTGTGCGGGAGCGCGGCACTCTGGGAGTAAACTGGACCGGTCAGCATCCTCAGCAGGTCCATGTAACCCAGACCCGGCGTGTCTGTGGACACCAGCGCCTGCCAGCACACACGTGCAATGTTAGGCATGCGTCTCCATGCATCGTGCTGACGACGCTCGTACCTGGTAGAAGTCCAACATGGCGGAGAGCGCGCCGCCCTGCAGCAAAGGTGATCGGACCAGCGTGATGAGCTGCTGCAGGATGTTGCCGCCGCTCAGCTGGCCCAGCAGCGAGGGGTGCGTCACGGCCAGCGTGGACAGGAAGCTGAGCGCCATCTGGGACACATGCATGTCGCTCTCTGAGATAAGAGGCGGCAGCTCGGCCAAGACGGCATCCACCATGACGGGCGTCACGGCGGAGCTGACAACACAAAGTCAAAGGGTTTAGCAGTGGGCGGTGGGCGTGGCTAAGCAGTGGGCAGTACCTGTAGTTCCTGAGTAGAATATCGAGAGCCGCTAGCGTGCACAATTTCAGCGCCCGCTGGTTCTTACGCAGAAAGGAGGCCAGGATGGGGATGGCGTCAGGGAGAACGGGTCTCAAGTCAATTTTGAGTGGTGAACCAGCGATTAGCGTCAGGGCTTAAAAAAATAACAACAAAAAACAAATAAAAAGTTTGTTCATTTGCATGTTAATGAATAATCATTGAGCCTCTTCACCTTTGACTGTGGTTAGCCGTGTGATTTCGTTCTTAAGACGCTCCAAAAATATCAAGAGTGTTCCGTGAAGTTCAGCAGGGAGGCGGTCACCTAGGCAACCAGACAAGAACAAACAGTCAATCAGGAAACGGTTTTCAAAAGATCAAGATGGGAGATAGGCGCTGCTTACCTAGGTTACAGATAATCTGACCCATGCAGGAGATGGCACGCTCTTTGACCTCCTGGTCGATGTCTGCAGCTTTAAGGCGTCTGATTGTACAGCTGAACAGGTCATTGATGTAGGGGGCGGGGTCAAAGCTGTCAGAACCCTCTGATTGGCTGTCTAGTGGTCTGATGACCTATCAAAGAGCAGAAAAAGTCCAGCGGTGACAAGACAGATGACAGGACGAGATGAATATGAGTGTCACCTTGACCAGCTGCTGAGTGACCAGAAGAGCCTCTGAAGTGATCTTATAGAAGGGGTCTCCCACGCACGCCACCACGGGCGGAACCAGGGCAGGGACGTGAGCATGGAAGGCGTGGGCGGGGTGCGTGACCATAATGACATGGAGGCACGCCAAGGCATCGATCTTCAGGTTGGAGCTGCTGGACTTGTCGTTGAGGGAGAAGATGATTCCTGGAAGACACCAGGTGTCACGTCACCGTTCCATGGCGTGACCATGCACGAGGTCATGTGACACGTACCCGGCACCAGCACAGGGATGTGCTGAGTGAGCGCTCCTGGGAGGACGTTGACCAGCTCAGTCAACATGTTGAAGCAACACTGGCGAGTTTTCACACTTTTCTCCTTCAGCTGCTTGTGCAGAGCTTTGACAATCATGGCCACCTGCAAGGGGCAACACGTCAACTTCTAATGACACTTTGAAGTGCATGTTGCAGTGAGGATTGCATACGGAATAATAAATGAGCCGCTTTGATGCAATAACAACGCTAAAATCAAATGAACATAAACTCTTAGCTTTGTGTTAGGGTTGCACAATATAGACAAAATAAATTATATAAATTTGGCTGACGATAAGAGTTTTTAAAACCATTGTCATATTGCGATAATTATTACTGATGACACATTTTAGCTGTTTCCCACAGTGACAAGCAAAATGTAGCATGTACTGTAACATCCCTCCACAGCGCAGCTTCTAAATCACTGATCTTTGCCTCCATGGCAGCTAATAAACTGTTTCTTACAGGTACCATCACTGGATGACTACAGGACAAGGAATAATTAAACATACTACATTACACATCATAGGATACACAAAAAGCATAGCTAACGGCTAAGCTAGAGCTCTTTAACATAAACAGGATCGCTACAAGTAGACAAACAATACCAAGCACAATATAGTATCAGAAAATGGTCGATACTGTTTATTAACTCTGCTTTTGTTTAGTTATTCGGCACCACTGACTTTATTGTACTTTTGGAACGTAAGGGAGTAAGGAAGTAATTTAAATATTAATACATAATTATACTCCACCATGCTGTGTTTTTAATACTGCACCATACTGTGTGTTTGTCAGATTACAGTTGTGATCAGAATTGAATCATTTCCTGATCGAGAAAATTTAAAGTATGAACATTGATAAGACCAATACAGCTCTTGTAACTACTTAATATTGGATCGATACCCACATTAGTAATATCGCCCAAACATAGTAAAGTATTCAAACAGAGAATGAGTGGTTATTATATTTAACAGAAGTGTAGATAGAACCATGATACAACATAAAGTAAGCTAAAATTACCAGTAGATTAGCAAGTAGATAAAAAATTGTTTCAACAAAATACTATAACCAGAAACCAGAAATGACGCAATATGTTTCCGCATGTCTGCATCCATATTAGGAGCCTTTATAACCGGTTGTAAAATGCTTTCATTATTTATTTGCCAAATATATATACATACATATATATATATATATATATATATATATATATATATATATATATATATATATATAAGTTACCTGAGGACAAAAGTTGCTAAATGTGTTGGAATGATGAGGAGATCATGTCATTTATTGAACACCAATGCTCTGCTGTTATTGTATCATTAATTTATTATGTCGTATTTAAACTATTGTGTTGAAGTCTGGGGAAATTGTTATAAATCCCATCTACAGACTTTAGTCACTCTGCAGAAAAAGGCCATTAGGATTGTATCCAAGGTTCACTACAGACATCATTCAAATCCACTATTCATGGAGTTAAAGCAACTTAAACTGCACGATGTGATCAACTTTAAAACTGCTCAAATTATGTTTAGGGCATCCCAAAACTCTCTACCATCCCATATACAGAACCTATTCCAGGATAGAGATGCTCATCATAGTTACAGTCTAAGAGGAAACAAAAAATTATATTTGCCTAAATTTAGAACAACTTTAAAATTAATGTGCATTTCAGTGCGTGGAGTCACTCTGTGGAACAATTTAGGGGACAAATTAAAAACGTGTTCTAAAATGATTCAATTCAAAACACTGTTTAAAAAAGAAGTACGAGGAGGAAAGAGAGTGATGCCCTCAGCACAAAGCGATGGGAGAGAGGTGTATGGTCAGAGAGTGTTTGGGCCTGTGTGTGTGTGTGTGTTTTGTCTCAACTTGTCTTGTCTCATACTAACAGTGGTACTATTGTATTGTTAGTGTACAGGAGTTTTTCTTGTATGGTATTGTTCTTGTATTATATTGTTTATGTTAAATGTGGAATGAGTGAGAGGGGTTGGGATATTTTAAGCATCTGCTTCATCCAACCCCTTTTCAAGCCTTGCACAAATGTCTCTGCCAAGATTTAAAAAAATGTGTTGTTGTACTGTGCAGGTTTGAAATAAATACTTAAATTCAATATATAGTTATTGTACGAAGCTGCAATACAAATTGCGATATAGGTTTTAGGCCATAAAGTCCATTCCTACTTTGTCTTATAGCTGACATTGCGAATTAGTGTAATATCTAATAATATATCTAATTAATATTCAATGATTTCTATTTTTACAATATGCAGCGAAAGAGAGACAGTAAAAAACGAGCTCCAAATCCCTGATTTAAGTTATTTCTTTTGACGCGAGCGAGGGTATAGGTCACCTGACTCTGCAGCATGGTGAGGGGCGTGTCCCCCTGCTCCATGGCATCTGGGTCAGTCAACCAGCTTTGGGCTGGTCTGGTCTGCTTGAGCAGTGACAGGTAGGCGTGGAAGACGTCTGCCTTGACGTTCTCTTCCCTCTCCTAGAAAACACACAAGTAAGAGGATGGGGAGTTGGGGGAGGGAGGATGAGGGAGGCTCTACCTTGAAGCGGCAGACGAGGGCGGGGGACACAGAGCGGTAAAACTCAGGCAGCATCTCATGACGTGTGGAGACGACAGCGTCCAGACACTTGGCCGCCGCCCGCCGAACCTTCCAGCTCATGTCATCGTCGTCGCTATACTCATCGTCGCTGCCTGGATAGAGGACAGACATGATCAGAAGTCCTCCAAAGGACAAGAAGACAAGACACCTACCTTGGTAGTCTTCATCATTCTGCTCGGCATCCATGGCATTGTCGTCCTCGTCCTCATCGTCAAAGTTGTAGTTGGGGTCGTAGGTCAAGTAGCGCAGGCAGATGGAGATGACGGTGGGAACGTGAGAGTAAACTTCTTTGGGACACCTGGAGAAGGACAGGACATGTCAAACCAGTTCTTACAGCTTTTAAAGTTGTTCCTACCTCCTGACAAAGGACTCGAAGGCCTGGATGCAGTATTCTCGCAGCTCGTCGTCGTCCACGTTGCAGAACTTTACCACCAGCGGGATGATCTTCTCCAGGTATTCACCTGAGGGGACAAACAAGCCTACTTGTGAGTCCATGTCAGGACAGGGAGAGGTTGGAACGTGAGGATGTGCGCTCGCACCAATTCTGTGTCCCGCCTGTCTGCTGATGGCGGCGGTGCACTGGATGTACGTCCTGGTGGTGGACATGTTGTCGTTGCGGCCCAGCTCGCTCAGCAGGTGCTCAATCAGGTCGATGAAGACAAGGTTCCCGCAGGACATGACCAGGTGTCCCAATGCCATGATGGTCCTCTGCATGAGCCCAGCAGCGTTATCGCGGCGAAACAAACAAAATGTTGATGGGAGCGGTTGGGACTTTACCTTCCTAACGGCTAGCCTGGGGGAGGTGAGCTGAGGGAGGAGGCAGCTGAGGATGGAAGGGTGGAAGTTGACCAGCAGACCCCCTTGTCTGAAAAGACCACCGCACATCACATTAAAGCTTTGACAATGCCTGTCGTCCATGTAAGCGCAGTTTCCTGCACATAGGGCTGCATATAGACGATAAACAATATGAATGATATGAATTTGACCAACAATTGAACTTTTAATACTATTTTTATTGTGATAATGCATGTTGACACATTTTAGCTGTCCTGAGAATTTGACAGCAACAAGCAAACAAACACGTCTCTTAACTCAATGTAGCGTCCTCGCTAACAAGCTGTGCCCACAGTGCAAAGCCACTAAGTCAGCAATCCTCACTTCCATTGCGGAAAATAAACTAAGTTTCTTGCAAGTACCATCCCTGGAGGACTAGCTAAACATGCTGCACTACACACAGTCCGGGAATATGCTAATCGCAAGCTACAGCTCTTGAATGTAAACAAAGATGGTACCAAGTATAGTTAGTATCAGTATATGGTCAATGCTAGTAAATAGATCGATTTTTTTTATTAACACAAAAACTTTTGTCGTTTTTGTTATTGTTTACAAACTAATGAAATCAGTCCGCTGACACAGGTGGAGTTTACAGGCAAATACCAAATGATTTAAATCAAAGCCATTAGTAAATCATTTTAATATAAAATTGATATTGTTACCCCGGATTTCCACTGGATGTGTAACGACTGCTGCACAGTGAGCATCAAACGGCACAGGGGATTTGTAGATGGATGTTGGGCACAGTTCTGTTATTGTGAAGAAGGAATGTGCGGCTGTTCTGAGCTTGATAGGTTTTGCGGCAGCATGAGGCGCGAAAAAAAAGCGCAAGCGTGGCTACGGCTGTCCTGTTTGTACAGTCATCTTACATTAACTATGTTGTTCACAACAACACAAGCAGAGGAGATGTGTTGTAGGTGTATGGATTGTTCTTAATAGCCTTAGCATCATAGTTTAGTCTGTGTTTAAAGTGGCCGTCTCGACATTGTTTACTTCAGCACGGGGCGGTTTGTGTTTCGGGGTTGAATAGGTTAGTAATGTAAAGTAATGTCGGACACATTACTTTCCCTCACAATGACATCATTTCGGTCACATTTATGTCCATAATCTGCGTTTAACAGCGAATTTAATTTTATTGGCAAATTCTACGATTTTGTCCGCGGTTACGTGAACGCGGAAATTATATGCTTTATTTTTTGGTGAGTTTAGTGATAATGGACTAGGCATAAGTGCGTTGTTTCAAAAGAAATAAAGCAACGATGGTGAGAATCAAACATTTTAGTAGACGTGCTTTTTTCCCCAACTCATTCGCTCCTAATCTGTTTCACCATCACAAGCTCATGAATTTGCATGCGCGTTGCGCGTCCCATTAATCGTTTTTGTCAATTATAATATTTTTATCATCATGAAAAGCTATTATCAAAAGTAAAATCAAAATTTGTATAATTATCCAGCCCTAACGGCTGCTGAACACCAACACAGCAGAACGTCTCAAGCTTTGCCATCCATCAATACCCACCCGCGGGCGTCAATGATGGCACTGACTTGACTCGTGAAAAAGATGACAGTTTTGCCTTGCAGAACGACAACATTTTTTCCCATTTGTAGCAAGCAACAACAACATTAACAACATCCCTGGTGATCAGTTTTGCACACACACCATTCAACTCCCACTAACCACTCCTCATTTATCAGCTGGTAATTGACAGAAGCCCCCAAATAGCTGTCCAGGATATGCTTGTAATATGATTATTTGATTTAGGACCTCAGAAATCAGCAATTCCTCATTGATTTGTGTTAACCAGGTAAAATATGTCTGAAAACCTTTCAAAGGTGACTTCAGGTCCATCCCAGCCCTTTAGGACGTTTCAAAGTGTAAATTACAATCCGGCTTAAACACAGAGTATTTTTTTTAAAGTAAACTTTGTGGTTGTGCAAGTCAAGACGTCCTGTCCCACACAAGCAGATTTTTGCTTAATGGATCCATCATGGTGCGGCGACCAGCAAAAAAGAAGCTCTTCGTATATTTTGCACAGGAATGCAGTACGGCGCCGGAATGGCAGCACTGTGCGCCAGGATTTGCCAGCGGTAGAAACTGACATATTGACTCCTATACAATAGAAACAGAAAGAGTCCGCCGTGGTGGCACCAATATTTTAACAGAAGACTATATATAACCATGTTACAACAGAAGGTAAGCAGATATTATCATCAGGGTTTCCCCTTCATGTAATTGAAATTAAAGTAATATAATATATTGTAGCCCCCAAAAGAAATCACACAAAGTCTGACGCTATTTTTAACTTTCATTACCAATTCTATGACAACAAACAGCGGTACAATTGCGACAGGTTTCCCACAAAAACACTTTTGTCTCCGTGAATTTTTGCTTTCCCCGACACACAACAACACTTTGTTACTCTCCGCCAATCACATTTCAGGTACGGACAGTGTGTTTGTAAACAAGGGTAAAACTGACAGCAAATCCAAACTACACAAACAGTACACATCATTACAGTATGAATTGATATATATAGTCTATTATTTGCGCACTATTGATAAGGTTAAGGATGCATTTCATTATTTAACCTTGCGTCTAGCTGCCATGTTTGTTGCTGTCGCACACGCCGTTTACAAATAGCGCTTTTCCCCGTCTTTATCAAAATATAACAGGATTTCCCCTTAATGTAATTGAATGTGGTGCGCCGCCACAGCGTTTTTATGACAAACACCTTGAAAATAAGGGCTTTTTTAAACTTGAAAACATAGTAAATAAATATAATATATTGTTGCCTTCACAAAGTCACACAAAAAACACATTCGTCTCCTTGAATCTTCGTTTCCCTGCCGGACACACAACAACACTTCCTCATTCTCCGCCAATTACCTCTCAGGCACGGACGGTGTGTTTGTAAAGATGGGGAAAACTGACATCAAATCCAAACCACACGAACATAAAACATTAACATTAGCTGGTGAGGTGGTTCGGGCATCTGGTCAGGATGCCACCCGAACGCCTCCCTAGGGAGGTGTTTAGGGCACGTCCGACCGGTAGGAGGCCGCAGGGAAGACCCAGGACACGTTGGGAAGACTATGTCTCCCGGCTGGCCTGGGAACGCCTCGGGGTCCCACAGGAAGAGCTGGACGAAGTGGCTGGGGAGAGGGAAGTCTGGGCTTCCCTGCTTAGGCTGCTGCCCCCGCGACCCGACCTCGGATAAGCGGAGGAAGATGGATGGATGGATGGATATATATAGCATATTATTTAAGCACTATTGACAAGTGATGTACCGAAAACTTGACCACCGAAAAAAAGACTGATCACAGAAAACCGCGCTGCCAAAACCGGATTTAAACAAGATGCACGCCATTGTCTGGAGTGTTGTCAGCATGTCTGCGACGTGGATGTGATTTATATATATATATATATATATATATATATACTGCAGATAAACCCACGTAGACAGCCATCTACAAAATGTGCAAATATTAAGACAGTGGCATGTTTTAAAAATAGAATGTCCAACAGAGCAACAGCGCAAAGCAAGTGTGACGTCATGCTCGCTTCAGCCTCTTTAGTCAGGAACATCGAGGGACAGAAGTAGACTCTCTAAACACGAGTACATTTTATAATAACACCAAAAGAAATGCTAGATTTTTTTCTAGTTTTAATTTTTTTTAAAAGTCATTAAAAGTCTGTAAACACTTGAAAAAATTTCAACAAAGTACCTTATACGAAAAGCAGCAACAACTGAAAATATAGCAAAACGATAAAAAAATATGTTAATACTAATTAATAAAAACAAGTTTGTTTTAAATGTATGTATACATTTTTGGGACCTTTTTAAATAAAATCACATCATAGCAAATTGATGTCATAGTGACCACGCCCCCACCACCACAGGTATCTTGGCAGTTTAGGGGAAACCCTAAACAGTAAAATAGCAAATAGATTATTGTTTTGACAAAATAATACAACTGGAAATTACGCGATATGTTACTGTATACGCCAGCAGCAAAATTAGGAGTCTTTGTACCCCGTTTTGAAATGGTTTATCATCGTTTACATACCAAATAATATATTGTGATGAATAATATCGTTATTGCAGGAGGCAATTTATTTGGCGCTAAAAGAATGTTACGCAATATCGCCTATTCCTACCTGCACAGCATGTCAGCCATAATGTCCAGCGCCTCCAGCTGTACCGAGACGTCTTCTTGTTTGGCGATGGCGCTGGTCAGACGACCCGTTATCTTCTTGCAAACGCTGGCGGCCAAGGCGGAGCCTGAAACAATTGGAGGAGTCATGCGAAAGCCACCTTGACCATGATGCGAGGACTAGAAGGTGATATCTAACCGCTGGAGGCGGGCGGCAGCTCTCCAATGACAGTTTTGAGGCCGATGGACGAGATGTCCCTTAGCTGCTCTTTGTCTGACAGCATGTTGGTGCAGAGTGTGTCCACGATAGTCTCCACTTGGTACTCCTTCACCTTGCTTACCAGCGGGCCCAAGCTAACAACACACATTTAAAAACCGTCATAAATCAATCATGATCACACAATGTTGTCTGGGTTTACCATTTGACGGCCAGGTTCTGAACTTCTCCATTCTTGTCCTCCAACAGTTTAAGAATCATCCTCACCACCTGTCAATCACACTCATCATTATCATCATAATTATTTTGTATACAGCAGCATACTGATATGCAGAGGTGGGGAGAGTACCCAAAAATGTACCGTAAATTGAGAATAATAAGGCTCGAGTAAAAGTAGTCATCAAAATAATTACTTGAGTAAGTAAGTAATGCGTGAAAAAACGACTCAATATTGAGTAACTTTAGATTTTTAGTAGCTATTTTTAAAAGGTTCTTGTAGTCATTTTGTGTGCGTGCGTGCGTGTGTGTGTGTAAAACATAAAAATCATATGCAATTTACTGCAACATGTTTTCTCTAGTTGGAGGAGTAATTCTTGTAGGCTGAAATGTGAACATTTTTACTGACACAGATGACAGCACATGATATAAATGTTATTTTTAAGTAATTATTAAAGATTTTTTTGCTGCCTGGTCTGTCACTATTTACAGTCAGTACGTGTTTATGTACTAAATTTGTCTGATTTGTCAAATAATTCAGTTTCTTTAATTTTCACACATACATGTGAAGGTTTAGTTTGCATGCTCTTATCTCTAATGTGACTGTTGCCCATACAGTGTGCCTCTCGTACACCAGGGGGAGAGTGTGGTCATTTCAGTTTGTTAGTTATGTGGTAACGTAAATACAGTAGAAGAAAATAGTGCTACATGCTAATAAGCTAGAGCTAGTAACTTTCAAGCTCCGGATCTAACAGATAAGTACAAATTTCCACTGACATTTGGAATTGTTGGTAATGTTTTAATGTGTTTAAATGACACTTGTGGTTGTTCAGATCATCAGAGACATAAACAAAGTTCACTGTCAGTTCACTGTTTTAGGAGATGTCTGTTTACCAGTGGTCTCAAACAGCCGGGATGTGCTGGTGTCATGTCGCGTAATTAAAGTGTCTTCTTTGGGAACATTCTGACACTTATTAAACCAGTCGGTTTCTATTTTATCAATAATTTAAAAATACTGACCTATTTCAGCTTCTCTATCTTTAATTTGTGCTTGTTTGGCATATAAACAGTCCCTCACCACCGGCTTGTTATTCGCCCGGTAGAATGTCAGGCTGCATTTGATTAGCGGGATGGAGTGAAGCGTCACTTGTGTTTAAGTTAAATTGGTCAAACAGAGTCATGTGACTGCAAGGCTCCGTTTGATTGGAGAAATGGAATCAAACGTCACTAATGCTTACATTGGATTGGAGAAAGAATCATGTGACAGTGCCTGCCGGAAGAAGGCTCGCTGACAAATACGTCTTTGCAAGACTTAATAGATTTAAAATCCATCCATCCATCCATTTTCTACCGCTTAATCCCTTCGGGTCGCGGGGGGCGCTGGAGCCTATCTCAGCTACAATCGGGCGGAAGGCGGGGTACACCCTGGACAAGTCGCCACCTCATCGCAGATGAGGTGGCGACTTAAAATAATTGGCGATTTAAAATAATTGTGATATAAATAAATTATTGATCGGAATGAAACTCAATGTAACAGAGTAAAAGTTTCTTTGTCACAAAAATATTAAAGTAAAATAAAGTAAAAGTACGTTACATTAAAACTACTCTGACAAGTACAATTTATCCAAAAAGTTACTTAAGTTAAATGCAACAGAGTAAATGTAGCGTTTTACTTACCACCTCTGCTGATGTGCGTAAACTTACCTTTCGCTCGCTGTCGTCGTCCAGTTTGATGGAGTCTTTTTGGAGTTCTGTCATCAGGTCGTTAGTGGCCATGAATCTGCGCACACACGTTTATAAACATGTCAGTACAATGTTTTTGTCCATTAATACTTTAAATCACAACTGCTTCACATACATAAATACATCATAACCTAACACAGTTCTCAAACTTTGGTACACGAGCTCCATCTAGTAGTACACCAAATACTTCAGTATATATGTATCCATCCATCCATTTTCTACCGCTTATTCCCTATGTGGAATTAAATTATGGAACGGATTAAGCAAAGCATTCAAACAATGTACTAATATGATCCACTTCAAGAAACTCTTCAAACTTTAAGTGTTTACAAAGTACAAAGAAGAAGAACCATGATAAACATTCTGAATTTATTTCATCCATCCATTCATTCATTCTCAAAATAATCTTACTCATCTAATCATATGAAATGTAACTTACTTCACCGAGTATTACTTATTTATTTATTTTTATTGTGATTACTTATGCAGTATATTGTGAATAAATTGAGAACAGGAAGTGAACAAACGTTTTAGCAACTGTTATGTAAAAGAAAAGGGGTAGGACTAAATAAGCTCTGCTTTTTCCTACTCCTTTTCGAACATGTTGAAAAGAGAAACTGGAAATTGTGATGTATCATGTTGTATGCTTGCATGTTCGAAATAAACTCAAACTCAAATAATCACTTAACTAAATATTCAAACAATGAATCGAAGTTAATTTATATAGCCCTCAATTACAAGTGTCTCAAAGGGCTGCACAAGCCACAACGACATCCCCACCCCAGATCCCACACCAGGGCAAGAAAAAAGCCAACCCAATGGACAACAAGAAACCGCAGATGTTACTGCAACACAGTGTCACTGTCCAGACTGTGTGTAATGTTACAGTGGCTACAAATATTAAATATGCTTGTTTAATAAAACCAACTAGTTCAAATCAAATCAACTTTATTTATAAAGCACATTTAAAATTTACCACAGGGGTAGCCAAAGTGCTGTACAATAGGCAGGTTAAAAGACAACACAAGAAAAACCAGCAAACACAACACAAACAGAGCACGATAAAAAATGAATAAATAAATAAAACATAGAAACAGGTTCACAGCAAGTGTATTATGGGACGCCATAGCAGGATGGAGATCACAGAGTGTTAAAGGCCATGGAATAAAAGTGTGTTTTTAAGAGCGATTTAAAAGCAGGAAGAGAGGAGGCCTGTCTAACAGAGCTTTAATGAATACTTAGGCCTAGGGCTGGGCGATATATCGATATATGCGATATATCGCGGGTTTGTCTCTATGCGATATACAAAATGACTATATCGTGATAGAGAGTATACGTTCTCACGCAGTTGCTTGTAGCTGCGGACATTACACTACAAGCTCTTCCCACTCTGTCTTGTCTGTCCTTCTCACAGACAGACAAGCGCACCTTCTTACATACGTATACGCCTTCCACGAGCAGAGAGGAAGCAGCATGGCTAACGTTAGCTGTAATGCTAGCGGAGCGGTGCGAGCGCTAATAAAAAAGAAAGAAGGTGCGAATCTGGTAACAAATGGAGGAATAATTCATTCCTAAGAAAAACAGCAAGGGGTCCATCGTCTGGCGGTGGTTTGGCTTCAAGTGGGAATATGTCGAACAGACAACCGTAGTTTGTCAAGTGTGGGGCAAAAGCGTTGCTATAAAAAGTAGCATTATAAATAAATGATAAATGAGTTATACTTGTATAGCGCTTTTCTACCTTCAAGGTACTCAAAGCGCTTTGACAGTATTTCCACATTCACACACACATACACACACATTCACACACTGATGGCGGGAGCTGCCATGCAAGGTGCTAAACAGCACCCATCAGGAGCAAGAGTGAAGTGTCTTGCCCAAGGACACAACGGACTTGACTAGGATGTTAGAAGGTGGGGATTGAACCCCAGTAACCAGCAACCCTCCGATTGCTGACACAGCCACTCTACCAACTTCGCCACGCCGCCCATTCCATTACTGCTGTAACAAACAGTTCAGGGTGTCCCAAGTTACCAGAGTGTGTTAGGTAAGGAGGAAGAGTTTTGTCCCTCCAGAGTTGTTGCCGTAAGGCTGTGACGTAGGGTGTGTGTGGTTGTGGAAGGAGGTGTGTGATGTTGACATTAAAGAAGCGGTGGCTACCGATCCTGCTCTAATGTCTCTCGTTTATTATTTTATTAGATAAGTACACTGTATAGGCGAACCCAGGACACTCGGCTACACTGCTAATATGTAGCATCATTTGAAAAGTCACCCGCTAGACAAGGAAGAGGGCTTACTCCGCACGTCAATATCTCCATTCGGTGCCACACGTCCACACCATCAAAATGCCGAGGCAAACATTTCCAGATCAACACCGTATGAAAAAAAGTGATTTTTTTAGTTGTGATTTCCTTCTCTGCATGAAAGTTTAAAAGAAACATATATTAATGCAGTATGAAGAAGAATGTTTTAATGTAGACACATAGAATCATCATACTGCTGTGATTATATGCATCAAGTGTTCATTCAAGGCTAAGGCAAAATATCGAGATATATATTGTGTATCGCGATATGGCCTTAAAGGCCTACTGAAACCCACTACTACCGACCACGCAGTCTGATAGTTTATATGTCAATGATGAAATCTTAACATTGCAACAAATGCCAATACGACCGGGTTAGCTTACTAAAGTGCAATTTTAAATTTTGCGCGAAATATCCTGCTGAAAATGTCTCGGTATGATGACGCCGGCGCGTGACGTCACGGATTGTAGAGGACATTTTGGGACAGCATGGTGGCCAGCTATTAAGTCGTCTGTTTTCATCGCAAAATTCCACAGTATTCTGGACATCTGTGTTGGTGAATCTTTTTCAATTTGTTCAATGAACAATGGAGACAGCAAAGAAGAAAGCTGTAGGTGGGAAGCGGTGTATTGCGGGCGGCTGCAGCAACACAAACACAGCCGGTGTTTCATTGTTTACATTCCCGGAAGATGACAGTCAAGCTTTACCATTGGCCTGTGGAGAACTGCAGCTGCTGCTTCCAAACATTTGATTGCTTGCCCACCCGTACGTGCGTGCCGCTATGTGCATGTCACGTACTCAACTTTGGGGAAATATATGTGCTGTATGAACTTTGGGGAGGTGAACGGTACTTTGGGCTGTGGGATTGAGTGTGTTGTGCAGGTGTTTGAGTTGTATTGGCGGGTTATATGGACGGGAGGGGGGAGGTGTTTGTCATGCGGGATTAATTTGTGGCATATTAAATATAAACTTGGTTGTGTTGTGGCTAATAGAGTATATATGCTGTATGAACTTTGGGGAGGTGAACGGTACTTTGGGCTGTGGGATTGAGTGTGTTGTGCAGGTGAATTAGTTGTATTGGCGGGTTATATGGACGGGAGGGGGGAGGTGTTTGTCGTGCGGGATTAATTTGTGGCATATTAAATATAAACCTGGTTGTGTTGTGGCTAATAGAGTATATATATGTCTTGTGTTTATTTACTGTTTTAGTCATTCCCAGCTGAATATCAGGTCCCACCCGCCTCTCACAGCATCTTCCCTATGTGAATCGCTCCCACTGCCCTCTAGTCCTTCACTCTCACTTTCCTCATCCACAAATCTTTCATCCTCGCTCAAATTAATGGGGAAATCGTCGCTTTCTCGGTCCAAATCGCTCTCGCTGCTGGTGGCCATGATTGTAAACAATGTGCAGAAGTGAGGAGCTCCACAACCTGTGACGTCACGCTACTCGTCTGTTACTTCCGGTACAGGCAAGACTTTTTTATCAGCGACCAAAAGTTGCGAACTTTATCGTCGATGTTCTCTACGAAATCCTTTCAGCAAAAATATGGCAATATCGCGAAACGATCAAGTATGACACATAGAATGGACCTGCTATCCCCGTTTGAATAAGAAAATCGCATTTCAGTAGGCCTTTAAAATATTGCGATATTAAAAAAAGGCCAAATCGCCCAGCCCTACTTAGGCCTACTACGCTACTTTAATTCAGTATTGGTCATTACGGTGGTACCTGGAGAGTATTTTCTAAGGTGGAATTGATTGATTGATTGAGACTTTTATTAGTAGGTTGCACAGTGAAGTACATATTCCGTACAATTGACCACTAAATGGTAACACCTGAATAAGTTTTTCAACTTGTTTAAGTCGGGGTCCACTTAAATTGATTCAACTTGGTGACGACTTGGAGAACCCCTGACCTGTCATATCACGGCCCTCATTGACTGTGAACAACTTGAGTACCGTATTTTCCGCACTATAAGGCGCACCTAAAAACCACAAATTTTCTCAAAAGCTGACAGTGCGCCTTATAACCCGGTGCGCTTTATATATGGATTAATATTAAGATTCATTTTCATAAAGTTTCGATCTCGCAACTTCGGTAAACAGCCGCCATCTTTTTTCCCGGTAGAACAGGAAGCGCTTCTTCTTCTACGCAAGCAACCGCCAAGGTAAGCACCCGCCCCCATAGAACAGGAAGCGCTTCTTCTTCTACTATAAGCTACCACCCGCCCCCGGAAGAAAAAGAAGCGCGCGGATATTTCGTTTCATTTCCTTTGTGTGTTTACATCTGTAAAGACCAGACTACAAAATGCACGTACGGTGAATATTCGCACCACAGGGAATGAGAAGTCGTCCTTCACTGTGGTTCTAGCTTGCCATGCTAATGGCCAGAAACTTCCTCCCATGGTGATATTCAAAAGGAAGACCTTGCCAAAAGAGACCTTTCCAGCCGGCGTCATCATAAAAGCTAACTCGAAGGGATGGATGGATGAAGAAAAGATGAGCGAGTGGTTAAGGGAAGTTTACGCGAAGAGGCCGGGTGGCTTTTTTCACACAGCTCCGTCCATGTTGATATACGACTCTATGCGCGCCCACATCACAGATGGTGTCAAAAAACAAGTGAAGCACACAAATACAACACTCGCCGTCATTCCGGGTGGATTAACCAAAGAACTCCAACCGCTGGATATTGGTGTCAACAGGGCATTCAAATCACGACTGCGAACGGCGTGGGAACAATGGATGACCGAAGGCGAACACACCTTCACTAAAACAGGCAGACAGCGCCGGACGACATACGCCAACATTTGCCAGTGGATCGTAAATGCCTGGGCAGATATTTCGGTCACAACTGTGGTCCGAGCTTTCCGGAAGGCAGGATTCACAGAACTACTGGACAACAACAGCGACACTGACTCCGATGACTTCGACGAGACGGAACCGGCCATTTTGGATCCCACGCTTGCGCAACTTTTCAATTCGGACACCGAAGACGAAGAATTCGAAGGATTTACGAATGAAGAATAACTTCAGAAGGTGAGCGCTATGTTTATTTTGTGTGTTGTGACATTAACGTTCGAGCAACATTATGTTGCTATTGCTCTACACCATTTTGAATTTTACTATGTTTGTGATTGCACATTTGCGTACATTTTGGGACAGAGTTGTTAGAACGCTGGTTTTCAATATATTATTAAAGTTTGACTGAACTATCTGACTGTTTTTTTGACATTCCCTTTAGCGCAGCGTAGGCGCGGCTTATAATCCGGGGCGGCTTATTGGTGGACAAAGTTATGAAATATGCAATTCATTGAAGGTGCGGCTAATAATCCGGTGCGCCTTATAGTGCGGAAAATACGGTAAGAAAATCGCATTTCAGTAGGCCTTTAAAATATTTCGATATTAAAAAAAGGCCAAATCGCCCAGCCCTACTTAGGCCTACTACGCTACTTTAATTCAGTATTGGTCATTACGGTGGTACCTGGAGAGTATTTTCTAAGGTGGAATTGATTGATTGATTGAGACTTTTATTAGTACGTTGCACAGTGAAGTACATATTCCGTACAATTGACCACTAAATGGTAACACCTGAATAAGTTTTTCAACTTGTTTAAGTCGGGATCCACTTAAATTGATTCAACTTGGTGACGACTTGGAGAACCCCTGACCTGTCATATCACGGCCCTCATTGACTGTGAACAACTTGAGTATGTACCGTATTTTCCGCACTATAAGGCGCACCTAAAAACCACAAATTTTCTCAAAAGCTGACAGTGCGCCTTATAACCCGGTGCGCTTTATATATGGATAAATATTAAGATTCATTTTCATAAAGTTTCGGTCTCGCAACTTCGGTAAACAGCCGCCATCTTTTTTCCCCGTAGAAGAAGCGCGCGGTGCATGCTGGGATATGTGACGTTTCATTTCCATTTGTGTGTTTATGTAAAGACCCCAAAATGGCTCCTATTAAGTGTGTTGTCTGTCTAATTATAAATAATGCAGACGAGGCGTGTTAACTGAGTTCTCAACGTTTACTCACAGCGTGCTCATAACCACATTCTAACTGCCAGCATACAACAACGCTTCTCAGGGCTACCGCGCATGCTCGTCACTATCGTTGCATGCTGGGTAGTGTAGTTGTTATATTTGCTAGCTCATAACATCACATTAAGAGACACGCTTACGCGCTTAATTCACTACTCGCCGTCATTCCGGGTGGATTGACAAAAGACCTCCAGCCGCTAGATATTGGTGTCAACAGGGCATTCCAAGCTAGACCGCAACTACGGTAAACAGCCGCCATCTTTTTTCCCCGTAGAAGAAGCGCGCGGTGCATGCTGGGATATGTGACGTTTCATTTCCATTTGTGTGTTTATGTAAAGACCCCAAAATGGCTCCTATTAAGTGTGTTGTCTGTCTAATTATAAATAATGCAGACGAGGCGTGTTAACTGAGTTCTCAACGTTTACTCACAGCGTGCTCATAACCACATTCTAACTGCCAGCACATACAACAACGCTTCTCAGGGCTACCGCGCATGCTCGTCACTATCGTTGCATGCTGGGTAGTGTAGTTGTTATATTTGCTAGCTCATAACATCACATTAAGAGACACGCTTACGCGCTTAATTCAATACTCGCCGTCATTCCGGGTGGATTGACAAAAGACCTCCAGCCGCTGGATATTGGTGTCAACAGGGCATTCGAAGCTAGACTGCTAACTGCGTGGGAACAATGGATGACCGAAGGCGAACACACCTTCACTAAGACAGGGAGACAGCGAGATCCATTTTGGATCCCACATTCGCCCAACTTTTCAATTCGGACAACGAAGGAGAATAATTCGAGGGATTTATGAATGAAGAATAACTTCAGAAAGTGAGCGTTATGTTTATTTTGTGTGTTGTGACATTAACGTTCGAGCAACATTATGTTGCTATTGCTCTGCACTATTTTGAATTTTACTATGTTTGTGATTGCACATTTGCGTACATTTTGGGACAGAGTTGTTAGAACGCTGGTTTTTAATATATTATTAAAGTTTGACTGACCTATCTGACTGTTTTTTTGACATTCCCTTTAGCGCAGCGTAGGCGCGGCTTATAGTCCGGGGCGGCTTATAGGTGGACAAAGTTTTGAAATATGCCATTCATTGAAGGTGCGGCTAATAACCCGGGGCGGCTTATAGTGCGGAAAATACGGTATGTCAATGACATCAACATCTCAAAGAAGCAGATTGTGTAATTATTTTCAGTTTCAAAATGACAGCGCAAATAGCCCGAGTTACAGAAGGAGGGACTTGTTGGACCATTTTAATGCACTTAGTTACATCATCATCATACACTGCATAGAGGTACTGTAACAACATCGGTATTCACTACACAAAGTATTGAACACCGAGGCTGTTTGACACAATTGTTGTTGTTTACCTGGGACAGTTTAGATCGCTTTTGTGTCGTCATTGTGAGCTCCAAAGCATGACAGCGACACTTTGAACGCTGCTTTTCCTCCCATGTCAACAAACATGCCAGAGCTGAGCTAGCTCGTCCCCGCTAATCGTCTTTTTTCTTATGGCGGCCGAGTGCAAAGTGACATAAATGTCAGCTCGCTACTTTAGGAGCAGACTTGGCTCCCCGGGACAGACGTGCACCACTAATATCACACGCACGCGTCTACTGGCAGCAAGCTAGCTTGCAGCATGACAATTTCGGAAATGCAACCGCTAGTGAAGCAGCTAGCACGGCAGCTAACTGCTTAAGGAGCAGCGGGCTACTCACTAAAATGACGTCGGCCATCGACCCGACACTAAATATAAATATGTACACGTACGCTCGCCAAACAGCGTGGAAAAAAAGGAGTTTATGCAGCTGCTGGGCTGGCTAACGACGCGACGACGATCAGACAGGTGGCAGGCTAACAGCTAGCGTGCTAGCCCGGGCCCTTACACAGCAGCGGCTGGTCGTCGCCCGAGCACACAACCACTAAAACATGGCTCCTCTGTAGCGAAGACGACAATTAGAATCGAACATTACCTGAAATCCTTGTCACTGGAGGTCATTTTCTCCAGCAGGTTGGAGATGTGGTACGAGGCGCTCGCCATGTCGGTGCTGTTAGCCGTTAGCCTCCTGCTAGCTGACTGCGCTGACTTGTGTTCCGGCGGCTGACTGACTGTTCCGCGTCCGTCTTCCGTCTGTCCTTCTGCCTAGAGCTCCCGAACTGTGCGAGGTTCTGCTTGTGTGCTTCCTGCTGCTGCTGCCAGCTTTCCTCTACAGAGACTGTGTCATGCCGGGCCGCGGAGTTTAGTGTGTTTGAATGGAGCTCCCGTCTGGCCGCAAAGGGGCGGGGCTAGCGGAACTGGACGCGGCGGGGTCAGAGGTCACCCCCCCCCCAGCTGGATTTTTTTTCAATCGAGTTGAATGTCAACTAGCAAACTCATGATAAACAGCATATTCAATGACTGTACAAGTGTCTTTTTTCACACAACATGCAGGCATAAACATCAACAATTGCATCATTTTCAGCAACACTTACCGTATTTTCCGCACTATAAGGCGCACCGGATTATTAGCCGCACCTTCTATGAATTACATATTTCATAATTTTGTCCACCAATAAGCCGCCCCGGACTATAAGCCGCGCCTACGCTGCGCTAAAGTGAATGTCAAAAAAACGCTGCGCTAAAGTAAATGTCAAAAAAACAGTCAGATAGTTCAGTCAAACTTTAATAATATATTGAAAACCAGCGTTCTAACAACTCTGTCCCAAAATGTACGCAAATGTGCAATCACAAACATAGTAAAATTCAAAATGGTGTAGAGCAATAAATAGCAACATAATGTTGCTCGAACGTTAATGTCACAACACACAAAATAAACATAGCGCTCACCTTCTGAAGTTATTCTTCATTCGTAAATCCTTCGAATTCTTCGTCTTCGGTGTCCGAATTGAAAAGTTGCGCAAGCGTGGGATCCAAAAATGGCCGGCTCCGCCTCGTCGAAGTCATCGGATTCAGTGTCGCTGTTGTTGTGCAGCAGTTCTGTGAATCCTGCCTTCCGGAAAGCTCGGACCACAGTTGTGACCGAAACTATCTGCCCAGGCATTTACGATCCACTGGCAGATGTTGGCGTATGTCGACCGGCGCTATCTGCCCGTCTTAGTGAAGGTGTGTTCGCCTTCGGAGCTGTGTGAAAAAAGCCACCCGGCCTCTTCGCGTAAACTTCCCTTAACCACTCGCTCATCTTTTCTTCATCCATCCATCCCTTCGAGTTAGCTTTTATGATGACGCCGGCTGGAAAGGTCTCTTTTGGCAAGGTCTTCCTTTTGAATATCACCATGGGAGGAAGTTAGCATGGCAAGCTAGAACCACAGTGAAGGATGACTTCTCATTCCCTGTGGTGCGAATATTCACCGTACGTGCTCCCGTTCCACAGTGCGGTTCACAGGAATATCAGCTGTGAAATACGGTAGTAATCCGTGTGCGGATGGAGAGATTGCGTCTTTTTATGAACCGGATCGCTTAGTAGGAGCCATTTTGTGGTCTTTACAGATGTAAACAGGAAATGAAACGTACGGTGATATCCGCGCGTTTTTTCTTCTTCTTCCGGGGGCGGGTGGTAGCTTACAGTAGAAGAAGAAGCGCTTCCTGTTCTATGGGGGCGGGTGCTTTCCTTGGCGGTTGCTTGCGTAGAAGAAGAAGCGCTTCCTGTTCTACCGGGAAAAAAGATGGCGGCTGTTTACCGAAGTTGCGAGACCGAAACTTTATGAAAATGAATCGTAATAAAGCGCACCGGGTTATAAGGCGCACTGTCAGCTTTTGAGAAAAATTGTGGTTTTTAGGTGCGCCTTATAGTGCGGAAAATACGGTAGGTTGCACAGTGAAGTACATATTCCGTACAATTGACCACTAAATGGTAACACCCCAATAAGTTTTTCAACTTGTTTAAGTCGGGGTCCACTTAAATTGATTCATGATACAGATATATACTATCAAATATATACTAACATCATAATACAGCATATTTGCCAACCTTGAGACCTCCGATTTCGGGAGGTGGGGTGTGGGGGTGTGGTCGGGGGTGGGGCGGGGCGTGGTTGGGGGCGTGGTTAAGAGGGGAGGAGTATATTGACAGCTGGTCACCAAGTAAAATATTTCATACATATTATATATATATATATCTATATATATATATATATATATATATAGTTAAAGTTAAAGTTAAAGTACCAATGATTGTCACACACACACACTAGGTGTGGCGAGATTATTCTCTGCATTTGACCCATCACCCTTGATCACCCCCTGGGAGGTGAGGGGAGCAGTGGGCAGCAGCGGTGGCCGCGCCCGGGAATCATTTTTGGTGATTTAACCCCCAATTCCAACCATTGATGCTGAGTGCCAAGCAGGGAGGTAATGGGTCCCATTTTTATAGTCTTTGGTATGACTCGGCCGGGATTTGAACTCACAACCTACCGATCTCAGGGCGGACACTCTAACCACTAGGCCACTGAGTAGGCGATATATAGATATATATAGATATATCTACATCCTGAAAATATGCAAACAAAACTGTGTTTAGATAATTGATACTTCAAACTTGCATAAATAAATATTAAGGAATATAACATAACTTGGCTTCTGAGAGTTTCAAAATGTAATGAATAAAATGCTAAAGTTGTTGATAAACAAGCAATTATTATAATAATCAAATATGGTCATTTTAAATGAATTATGATAATTTAAAATCAATTATTTGAAATATGTTTATTTTAATGTATAATTCTATGGCTGGATGTAATACAAAAAAATACAAATAAAAATACAATTCATTTTGATGTTTTTAGCAAAATATAGTAAAAATGTATTTATTTTTTTTAATTTTTTTTATTAATATATTTATTTTTAGGTAAAATAAACATAATACAATTTATCTCTAGTCTGGATGATTTAGTTCTTGTCACCCTGTTGTCCTCCCGTCATGAAAAAAGGCTGTCCTCACTCAGGTCTGCATGGAGCTGGAGGGGGCGTGGCTTCCAGCTCCAGCTGAAAATCGGGAGATTTTCGGGAGAATATTTGTTCCGGGAGTTTTTTGGGAGAGGCGCTGAATTTCGGGAGTCTCCCGGAAAATTCGGGAGGGTTGGCAAGTATGTCATCACAGTCATCACACAAGATAATGTTAAATGGTGAATGGGTTATACTCATACTTGCCAACCCTCCCGGATTTTCCGGGAGACTCCCGAAATTCAGCGCCTCTCCCGAAAGATCCCAGGACAAATTATCTCTCGAAAATCTCCCGAAATTCGGAGGTCTCAAGGTTGGCAAGTATGGTTATACTTGTATAGCGCTTTTCTACCTTCAAGGTACTCAAAGCGCTTTGACACTATTTCCACATTCACCCATTCACACACACATTCACACACTGATGGCGGGAGCTGCCAAGCAAGGCCCTAACCACAATCAGGAGCAAGGGTGAAGTGTCTTGCTCAAGGACACAACGGACGTGACTAGGTTGGTAGAAGCTAGGGATCGAACCAGGAACCCTCAGATTGCTGGCACGGCCACTCTCCCAAAAGCGCCACGCCGTCCCCATCATCAGAGTATATCATACTTGCCAACCCTCCCGGATTTTCCGGGAGACTCCCGAAATTCAGCGCCTCTCCCGAAAACCTCCGGGGACAAATTTTCTCCCGAAAATCTCCCGAAATTCAGGCGGACCTGAGTGACGTGTCGACAGCCTGTTTTCACGCCCGCTTTCCCACAATATAAACAGCGTGCCTGCCCAATCACGTTATAACTGTAGAATGATCGAGGGCGAGTTCTTGGTTTCTTATGTGGGTTTATTGTTAGGCAGTTTCATTAACGTCCTCCCAGCGCGGTAACAACACAACAACAGCAGTCACATTTTTGTCTACCGTAAAGCAGTTCGTCTGCCTAAACAGCAATGTCGTGACACTCTTAAACAGGACAATACTGCCATCTACTGTACATGCATATGTGACAATAACATCTACGGCTTTTAGAGAGTGCAGTGCACAACTGCGCACACAACAAGGAGACGGAGCAGAATGCATCATCAGAGAGGGTGTTCAGCAGGGTTAGAAAAATAGTGACAGAGAATAGAACAAGGATGGCCAATGCAACCCTTAACTCAACAATGAGTAGATGGTTGTTATGTGTGTGTATATGTGTAAATAAATGAACACTGAAATTCAAGTATTTCTCTTATTTATATATATATATATATATATATATATATATATATATATATATATATATATATGTATATATATATATATATATATATATATATATATATATATATATATATATATTTATATATATATATATATATATATATATATATATATATATATATATATATATATGTATATATATATATATATATATATATATATGTATATATATATATATATATATATATATATATATATATATTTATATATATATATATATATATATATATATATATATATATATATATATATATATATATATATATATATATATATATATATATATATATATGTATATATATAGCTAGAATTCACTGAAAGTCAAGTATTTCTTATATACATACATATATGAAATACTTGACTTGGTGAATTCTAGCTGTAAATATACTCCTCCTCTCTTAACCACGCCCCCAACCACGCCCCCGCCCCACCACGACCACGGCCCCCCCCCCGAAATTGGAGGTCTCAAGGTTGGCAAGTATGGAGTATATACATTCAGAGGTGGGTAGTAACGCGCTACATTTACTCCGTTACATCTACTTGAGTAACTTTTGGGATAAATTGTACTTCTAAGAGTAGTTTTAATGCAACATACTTTTACTTTTACTTAAGTATATTTATAGAGAAGGAACGCTACTTTTACTCCGCTACTTTTATCTACATTCAGCTCGCTACTCGCTACTAATTTTTATCGATCTGTTAATGCACGCTTTGTTTGTTTTGGTCTGTCAGACAGATCTTCAAAATGCCTGCCTTACTGGTGACGTTTCACTTCGTTCCACCAATCAGATGCAGTCACTGGTGATGTTGGACCAATCAAACAGAGCCAGGTGGTCACATGACCTGACTTAAACAAGTTGAAAAACTTATTGGGGTGTTACCATTTAGTGGTCAATTGTACGGAATGTGTACTGTACTGTGCAATCTAATAATAAAAGTTCAAATCAATCAATCAAAAGTGTGAAGGAAAAAATATACTTTTTTATTTCAACCATACATCCTGTCAAAAGCCTAAAGACTGACCGCACATGAGGACGTTCCTGTCTTCACAATAAAAGTGCCGCTCCATCGCGCCTGCGCTTTCAAAACAAGAGTCTCCGAAAGCCAGCGCAAACAAGCTAGCAAGCTACGGAGTTTGACGCCAATATATTTCTTGTAAAGTATATAAAAACGAATATGGAAGCTGGAAACTTTCATGTGGTATTAGACAGAAAGGAGGAACTTTTCTTCTCCTCCATTTGAAAACGTGGACGTTATCATCACTACTGTCTGATTACAATCAACGCAAGTCATCAGAATCAGGTAATACACCAACTTATATTCTAGTCTTCATGAAAGAAAGGAATCTATATGTGTTAAACATGCATGTATATTCATTAAAACACCTTTAACATGTAAACAAAAACAGCAAAATAAATACATATAAATGATATACTGTATATATCAATGTATATGTATCTATGTATATATATATATATATATATATATATATATATATATATACATACAGTATATATATATATATATATATATATATATATGTATATGTATATATATATATATATATATATATATATATATATATATATATATATATATATATATATGATATGAGTGTGTATGTTACTCATCAGTTACTCAGTACTTGAGTAGTTTTTTCACAACATACTTTTTACTTTTACTCAAGTAAATATTTGGGTGACTACTCCTTACTTTTACTTGAGTAATACATCTCTAAAGTAACAGTACTCTTACTTGAGTACAATTTCTGGCTACTCTACCCACCTCTGTATACATTGAATTATTTACATTATTTACAATACGGGGTGTGGGATATGGAGGGGGGGGGGGGGGGGTTAGGTTTGGTTGGTATCAACACTTCAGTCATCAACAATCAGCATCAACAATTGCATCATCAGATAAATGGACATTGAAACAGTGTAGGACTGACTTGGTAGCAGCAAGTAGTGGACATAGAGAGAGATCAGAAGGTATAAGAAAAAGTGTCTACATTTGATTATTTACAATCCGAAGAGGTATTATGTGGAAGGGATGGTGTTAGTTTAGGGTTGTAGTTGCCTGTAGGTGTTCTTTTAGTGAGGTTTTGAAGGAGGATAGAGATGCCCTTTCTTTTACACCTGTTGGGAGTGCATTCCATATTGATGTGGCATAGAAAGAGAATGAGTTAAGACCTTTGTTAGGTCGGAATCTGGGTTTAACGTGGTTAGTGGAGCTCCCCCTGGTGTTGTGGTTATGGCGGTCATTTACGTTAAGGAAGTAGTTTGACATGTACTTCGGTATCAGGGAGGTGTAGCGGATTTTATAGACTAGGCTCAATGCAAGTTGTTTTACTCTGTCCTCCACCCTGAGCCAGCCCACTTTCTAGAAGTGGGTAGGAGTGAGGTGTGATCTGGGGTGGAGGTCTAGAAGTAATCTGACTAGCTTGTTCTGGGATGTTTGGAGTCTAGATTTGAGGGATTTGGAGGTGCTAGGGTACCAGGAGGTGCATGCGTAATCAAAAAAAGGTTGAATGAGAGTTCCCGCTAGAATCTTCATGGTGCTTTTGTTGACCAGAGAGGAGATTCTGTAGAGAAATCTCGTTTGTTGGTTGACTTTTTTGATTACCTTGGTTGCCATTTTATCACAGGAAAGATTAGCCTCTAGAATGGAACCCAGATAGGTGACCTCATCTTTCCTGGTGATAACAATGTCACCCACTTTTATAGTGAAGTCATTGACTTTCTTAGGGTTGATGTGGGACCCAAATAGGATGGATTCCGTTTTACCCAAGTGTATGGATAGCTTGTTGTCAGCGAGCCAGGTGCAAATTCTACAGAGTTCAGCACTGAGGATTTTCTCCACCTGTGACTTGTCCTTGCCGGATGAAGAAGTTGTTATGAAATATATTTATGAAGTGTCTTGCCCAAGGACACAACAGACTAAGATGGCGCAAGCTGATTCAGACCATGAACCCTCAAGTGTCTGGTGGACCGCTCCAGCATCTGAGCCACGCCACCCTAAAGAGGAATGTAACACACAATGGCTAATCATGTCGTGTGTGGGTGTAGTAAGCATTGTTATGCTTAAAAATGCTCAATTTAGGCCAAAAACAAGTAAAATATGCATAAAAACAACATTTGACTGTTTTTGGACTGTATATATTCAATTAAGTTTAATTCAAAACACTTTATTTGTCCCCTTTGGGTAATTACAAGGCACACAGAGCAGTAAATCAAAGAGTGTCCTGCGATTGGCTGGTGACTAGTCCAAGGTGTTCCCCGCCTCTCGCCTAAAGTCAGCTGGGATAGACTCCAGCCCACCCATAACGATAAGAATCATGGCACGCTATAGAAATGTATGAATGGTCATTTATGTTTATCATTTATACAGCAGCTAGTATTGCATTACCACTCAGGTTCACAGATAGCAGCGATAAGCACAAACATGCTGTGAGGTGCGTCAGTGTCAAAGGTTGACTACAATCCATCAATCAAAGTTTACTTATATAGCCATTAATCACAAATGTTTCAAAGGGCTGCACAAGCCATAACGACATCCTCGGCTCAGATCCCACATCAGGGCAAGAAAAAACTCAACCCAATGGGAACAACAAGAAACCTTGAAAGGTACCGCAGATGTGTGGACCCCCTCTGGGTCACCGATGCAATGGATGTCGAGTGGATCTAGTTAATAATGTGAGTGTCCAGTCCATAGTGGGGCTAGTAGGGGATCCTCTTGCACGTAGACACGTCAGGGCGCAGAGACGTCACCGACTGATGCATAAGGAGTGGTCCACCCAGGGTCCGGACTTCATGTGAATGTCCAGTCCATCGGGAGGTCAGCAGGGGATCATCTTGAATGGAGACAAGTCAGCAGCGCAGAGACGTCACCAACTGATGCAAAGAGGACTGGTCCATCCTGGGTCCCGATTTGGAACAGCTAGCGCGTCCTCCGTGGTCACTTGATACCCTCTCCACGCAGGAGAGGGGGGCAGAGCAGAAAAGAGAGACGGCAGATCAACTGGTCTAAAAAGGGGTCTATTTTAAAGTTTTAAGATGGGACTTAAATGCTGCTACTGAGGTATCATCTCTATATGTTACCGGGAGGGCATTCAAAAGTACTGGAGCCCGAATAGAAAACGCGCTAAAGCCCAAAGATTTTTGGGGGGGGCTGTGGGAATCACTAATAAGCCGGAGTTCTTTGAACGTATAGATTTCTTTCCCGGAACATGTGGTACAATACAAACAGCAAGATAGGATGGAGCTAGACCGTTTAGTTTTTTATACGTAAGTAGTAAAACCTTAAAGTTGCATCTTAAGTGCACAGGAAGCCAGTGCAGGTGAGCCAGTATAGGTATATACATATATAGATATATATTTATATAGGTCTATAAAGGTATATACAGTATAGGCGTAATATGATCAAACTTTCTTGTTCTTGTCAAAAGTCTAGCAGCCACAAACTGTAATATTTTAATGCCAGACATAGGGAGACCTGGAAATAATATGTTACAGTAATCGAGACGAGATGTAATGAACGCATGAATAATGATCTCAGCGTTGGTGGTGGACAAAAGGGGACACATTTTAGCGATATTACTGAGATGAAAGAAGGCCGAACACTCTTAATGTGTGACTCAAATGAGAGAGTTGGGTCAAAGATAATACCCAGATTCTTTACCGAGTCGCTTTGTGTAATTGTTTGGTTGTCAAATGTTAAGGTGGTATTATTAAATAGTCTGGCAGGACCGATAATCAGCATTTTCGTTTTCTTAGCGTTGAGTTGCAAAAAGTTGCTGGACATCCATTGTTTAATTTCATTAAGACACGCCTCCAGGTGACTACAATCCGGCGTGTTGGTCAGCTTTAGAGGCATGTAGAGTTGGCTGTCATCAGCATTAACATCCATCCATCCATTTTCTACCGCTTGTCCCTTTCGGGGTCAGCTGCATTCGGGCTAAAGGCGGGGTACACCCTGGAGAAGTCGCCTTAACAGTGAACGATAACACCGTATTTGCGTATGATGTCACCTCGCGGCAGCATGTGGATGACTTGATGACAGTAACAATGCGAGAGAGCCTCGGGTGTGAATCATAACAATAGGAACATGAATGAATGAATGAATGAATGAAAAGAGTCCATATTGAGGTCAGAGACAGTGTTCCACTCCACTGCCTCTTTTCTTAGCGCCATCCCTCTACTGTACCATCACCATCCTCCATCTTCAATCTTCATCAAGAAGTTGTTATAGTGCATTTGTTAACCATCGAGTTAAATGTCAACTTTGTAACAAAAATTCCATCTAAGGTACCGAACCTCACCAGTTTCATATGTGCATTCACCGAACCCTTCTTTAGTGAAAAATAAAATGTTTTTTTTTTTCCAAATTCAAGACAAAGTTATATGTTTTTGGTAACACTTTAGTATGGGGAACATATTGTAAGTAACAAAGACTTAATTTAGAGTTATTTGGACACTAGGGGAACATATTCTAAGTCAGTGGTTCTCAACCTTTTTTCAGTGATGTACACCCTGTGAACATTTTTTTAATACACGTACCCCCTAATCAGAGCAAAGCATTTTTGGTTGAAAAAAGAGATAAAGAAGTAAAATACAGCACTATGTCATCAGTTTCTGATTTCTGTATAACAGTGCAAAAATATTGCTCATTTGTAGTGGTCTTTTTTGAACTATTTGGAAAAAAAGATATAAAAATAACTAAAAACTTGTTGAAATATAAACAAGTGATTCAATTATAAATAAAGATTTCTACACATAGAAGTAATCATCAACTTAAAGTGCCCTCTTTGGGGATTGTAATAGAGATCCATTTGGATTCATGAACTTAATTCTAAACATTTCTTCACAAAAAAATACATCTTTAACATCAATATTTATGGAACATGTCCACAAAAAAATCTAGCTGTCAACACTGAATATTGCATTGTTGCATTTCTTTTCACAGTTCTTTTTGACAGACATTTTAGTGAGGGTCAAGCCGTCATGGCATGGGGGAAACTCTGGGTTTATGGTAATGAATGAATGAATAGCCTACTTGATTTGATGTTCAGTTTATGAACTTACATTCATATTTTGTTGAAGTATTATTCAATAAATATATTTATAAAGGATTTTTGAATTGTTGCTATTTTTAGAATATTTAAAAAAAAATCTCACGTACCCCTTGGCATACCTTCAAGTACCCCCAGGGGTACGCGTACCCCCATTTGAGAACCACTGTTCTAAGTAATAAAGACTTAATTTAGAGTTATTTGGTTAGGGTTAGGGTCAGGGTTAGAGGGTTAGGGTTATAATAAGGCCATGCCGAATAAGGCATTAATAAGTACTTAATAATAACTAGTTAAGAGCTAATATGTTACTAATTTGCATGTTAATAAGCAACTAATTAATGGTGAATATGTTCCCCATACTAAAGTGTTACCATGTTTTTTTACTGGTGCACAAAATGAACCGCGCATGAACTTCACCTTGTTCAAAGAACAAAACCAACACAGTGCATAAACTCACAACAAATTACACACCTGCAAACCAGTCAGCTGTTGCCGTATCTGTAATACGCCGATAGTTTACATTATTCACCCATTATGTTTGTATTTACACGATGAGTCGGGTGTGTTTTGACCTCCGCCGAACCCCTGAGGCCGACTCACCGAACCCCTAGGGTTCGATCGAACCGAGGTTAAGAACCACTGTTCTAAAGTGTGTTTAGAGCAGTGGTTCTTAACCTTGTTGGAGGTACCGAACCCCACCAGTTTCATATGCACATTCACCGAACCCTTCTTTAGTGAAAAAAAAAAAAAAAAAGTTTTTCAAATTCAAGACAAAGTTGTATGTTTTTGGTAACACTTTAGTATGGGGAACATATTCTAAGTAACAAAGACTTAATTTAGAGTTATTTGGTTAGGGTCAGGGTTAGAGGGTTAGGGTTATAATAAGGCCATGCCGAATAAGGCATTAATAAGTACTTAATAATGACTAGTTAAGAGCCAATATGTTACTAATTTGCATGTTAATAAGCAACTAAATAATGGTGAATATGTTCCCCATACTAAAGTGTTACCATGTTTTTTTTACTGGTGCACAAAATGAACCGCGCATGAACTTCACCTTGTTCACAGAACAAAACCAACACAGTGCATAAACTCACAACAAAATACACACCTGCAAACCAGTCAGCTGTTGCCGTATCCGTAATACGCCGATAGTTTACATTATTCACCCATTATGTTTGTATTTACACGATGAGTCGGGTGTGTTTTGACCTCCGCCGAACCCCTGAGGCCGACTCACAGAACCCCTAGGGTTCGATCGAACCCAGGTTAAGAACCACTGTTCTAAAGTGTGTTTAGAGCAGTGGTTCTTAACCTTGTTGGAGGTACCGAACCCCACCAGTTTCATATGCACATTCACCAAACCCTTCTTTAGTGAAAAATATATATATATATATTTTCAAATTCAAGACAAAGTTATATGTTTTTGGTAACACTTTAGTATGGGGAACATATTCTAAGTAACAAAGACTTAATTTATAGTTATTTGGTTAGGGTTAGTGTTAGAGGGTTAGGGCCAGGGTTAGAGGGTTAGGGTTATAATAAGGCCATGTCGAATAAGGCATTAATAAGTACTTAATAATGACTAGTTAAGAGCTAATATGTTACTAATTTGCATGTTAATAAACAACTAATTAATGGTGAATATGTTCCCCATACTAAAGTGTTACCATGTTTTTTTTACTGGTGCACAAAATGAACCGCGCATGACCTTCACCTTGTTCACAGAACAAAACCAACACAGTGCATAAACTCACAACAAAATACACACCTGCAAACCAGTCAGCTGTTGCCGTATCCGTAATACGCCGATAGTTTACATTATTCACCCATTATGTTTGTATTTACACGATGAGTCGGGTGTGTTTTGACCTCCGCCGAACCCCTGAGGCCGACTCACCGAACCCCTAGGGTTCCATCGAACCCAGGTTAAGAACCACTGTTCTAAAGTGTGTTTAGAGCAGTGGTTCTTAACCTTGTTGGAGGTACCGAACCCCACCAGTTTCATATGCACATTCACCGAACCCTTCTTTAGTGAAAAAAAAATAATATTTTTTTTTCAAATTCAAGACAAAGTTGTATGTTTTTGGTAACACTTTAGTATGAGGAACATATTCTAAGTAACAAAGACTTAATTTATAGTTATTTGGTTAGGGTCAGGGTTAGAGGGTTAGGGTTATAATAAGGCCATGCCGAATAAGGCATTAATAAGTACTTAATAATGACTAGTTAAGAGCTAATATGTTACTAATTTGCATGTTAATAAGCAACTAATTAATGGTGAATATGTTCCCCATACTAAAGTGTTACCATGTTTTTTTTACTGGTGCACAAAATGAACCGCGCATGAACTTCACCTTGTTCACAGAACAAAACCAACACAGTGCATAAACTCACAACAAAATACACACCTGCAAACCAGTCAGCTGTTGCCGTATCCGTAATACGCCGATAGTTTACATTATTCACCCATTATGTTTGTATTTACACGATGAGTCGGGTGTGTTTTGACCTCTGCCGAACCCCTGAGGCCGACTCACCGAACCCCTAGGGTTCGATCGAACCCAGGTTAAGAACCACTGATCTAAAGTGTGTTTAGAGCAGTGGTTCTTAACCTTGTTGGAGGTACCGAACCCCACCAGTTTCATATGCACATTCACCGAACCCTTCTTTAGTGAAAAAAATGAATAATTTTTTTTCAAATTCAAGACAAAGTTGTATGTTTTTGGTAACACTTTAGTATGAGGAACATATTCTAAGTAACAAAGACTTAATTTAGAGTTATTTGGTTAGGGTTAGTGTTAGAGGGTTAGGGCCAGGGTTAGGGTTGTAATAAGGCCATGCCAAATAAGGCATTAATAAGTACTTAATAATGACTAGTTAAGAGCTAATATGTTACTAATTTGCATCTTAATAAGCAACTAATTAATGGTGAATATGTTCCCCATACTAAAGTGTTACCATGTTTTTTTTACTGGTGCACAAAATGAACCGCGCATGACCTTCACCTTGTTCACAGAACAAAACCAACACAGTGCATAAACTCACAACAAAATACACACCTGCAAACCAGTCAGCTGTTGCCGTATCCGTAATACGCCGATAGTTTACATTATTCACCCATTATGTTTGTATTTACACGATGAGTCGGGTGTGTTTTGACCTCCGCCGAACCCCTGAGGCCGACTCACCGAACCCCTAGGGTTCGATCGAACCGAGGTTAAGAACCACTGTTCTAAAGTGTGTTTAGAGCAGTGGTTCTTAACCTTGTTGGAGGTACCGAACCCCACCAGTTTCATATGCACATTCACCGAACCCTTCTTTAGTGAAAAAAAAATAATATTTTTTTTTCAAATTCAAGACAAAGTTGTATGTTTTTGGTAACACTTTAGTATGAGGAACATATTCTAAGTAACAAAGACTTAATTTATAGTTATTTGGTTAGGGTTAGTGTTAGAGGGTAAGGGCCAGGGTTAGAGGGTTAGGGTTATAATAAGGCCATGCCGAATAAGGCATTAATAAGTACTTAATAATGACTAGTTAAGAGCCAATATGTTACTAATTTGCATGTTAATAAGCAACTAATTAATGGTGAATATGTTCCCCATACTAAAGTGTTACCATGTTTTTTTTACTGGTGCACAAAATGAACCGCGCATGACCTTCACCTTGTTCACAGAACAAAACCAACACAGTGCATAAACTCACAACAAAATACACACCTGCAAACCAGTCAGCTGTTGCCGTATCCGTAATACGCCGATAGTTTACATTATTCACCCATTATGTTTGTATTTACACGATGAGTCGGGTGTGTTTTGACCTCCGCCGAACCCCTGAGGCCGACTCACCGAACCCCTAGGGTTCGATCGAACCGAGGTTAAGAACCACTGTTCTAAAGTGTGTTTAGAGCAGTGGTTCTTAACCTTGTTGGAGGTACCGAACCCCACCAGTTTCATATGCACATTCACCGAACCCTTCTTTAGTGAAAAAAATAAATAATTTTTTTTCAAATTCAAGACAAAGTTGTATGTTTTTGGTAACACTTTAGTATGAGGAACATATTCTAAGTAACAAAGACTTAATTTATAGTTATTTGGTTAGGGTTAGTGTTAGAGGGTTAGGGCCAGGGTTAGGGTTGTAATAAGGCCATGCCAAATAAGGCATTAATAAGTATTTAATAATGACTAGTTAAGAGCTAATATGTTACTAATTTGCATCTTAATAAGCAACTAATTAATGGTGAATATGTTCCCCATACTAAAGTGTTACCATGTTTTTTTTACTGGTGCACAAAATGAACCGCGCATGAACTTCACCTTGTTCACAGAACAAAACCAACACAGTGCATAAACTCACAACAAAATACACACCTGCAAACCAGTCAGCTGTTGCCGTATCCGTAATACGCCGATAGTTTACATTATTCACCCATTATGTTTGTATTTACACGATGAGTCGGGTGTGTTTTGACCTCCGCCGAACCCCTGAGGCCGACTCACCGAACCCCTAGGGTTCGATCGAACCGAGGTTAAGAACCACTGTTCTAAAGTGTGTTTAGAGCAGTGGTTCTTAACCTTGTTGGAGGTACCGAACCCCACCAGTTTCATATGCACATTCACCGAACCCTTCTTTAGTGAAAAAAATAAATAATTTTTTTTCAAATTCAAGACAAAGTTGTATGTTTTTGGTAACACTTTAGTATGAGGAACATATTCTAAGTAACAAAGACTTAATTTATAGTTATTTGGTTAGGGTTAGTGTTAGAGGGTTAGGGCCAGGGTTAGGGTTGTAATAAGGCCATGTCAAATAAGGCATTAATAAGTACTTAATAATGACTAGTTAAGAGCTAATATGTTACTAATTTGCATCTTAATAAGCAACTAATTAATGGTGAATATGTTCCCCATACTAAAGTGTTACCATGTTTTTTTTACTGGTGCACAAAATGAACCGCGCATGAACTTCACCTTGTTCACAGAACAAAACCAACACAGTGCATAAACTCACAACAAAATACACACCTGCAAACCAGTCAGCTGTTGCCGTATCCGTAATACGCTGATAGTTTACATTATTCACCCATTATGTTTGTATTTACACGATGAGTCGGGTGTGTTTTGACCTCCGCCGAACCCCTGAGGCCGACTCACCGAACCCCTGGGGTTCCATCGAACCCAGGTTAAGAACCCCTGATCTAAAGTGTGTTTAGAGCAGTGGTTCTTAACCTTGTTGGAGGTACCGAACCCCACCAGTTTCATATGCACATTCACCGAACCCTTCTTTAGTGAAAAAAAATAAATAATTTTTTTTCAAATTCAAGACAAAGTTGTATGTTTTTGGTAACACTTTAGTATGAGGAACATATTCTAAGTAACAAAGACTTAATTTATAGTTATTTGGTTAGGGTTAGTGTTAGAGGGTTAGGGCCAGGGTTAGGGTTGTAATAAGGCCATGCCAAATAAGGCATTAATAAGTACTTAATAATGACTAGTTAAGAGCTAATATGTTACTAATTTGCATCTTAATAAGCAACTAATTAATGGTGAATATGTTCCCCATACTAAAGTGTTACCATGTTTTTTTACTGGTGCACAGAATGAACCGCGCATGAACTTCACCTTGTTCAAAGAACAAAACCAACACAGTGCATAAACTCACAACAAAATACACACCTGCAAACCAGTCAGCTGTTGCCGTATCCGTAATACGCCGATAGTTTACATTATTCACCCATTATGTTTGTATTTACACGATGAGTCGGGTGTGTTTTGACCTCCGCCGAACCCCTGAGGCCGACTCACCGAACCCCTAGGGTTCGATCGAACCCAGGTTAAGAACCACTGATCTAAAGTGTGTTTAGAGCAGTGGTTCTTAACCTTGTTGGAGGTACCGAACCCCACCAGTTTCATATGCACATTCACCGAACCCTTCTTTAGTGAAAAAAAAATAATATTTTTTTTTCAAATTCAAGACAAAGTTGTATGTTTTTGGTAATACTTTAGTATGAGGAACATATTCTAAGTAACAAAGACTTAATTTATAGTTATTTGGTTAGGGTCAGGGTTAGAGGGTTAGGGTTATAATAAGGCCATGCCGAATAAGGCATTAATAAGTACTTAATAATGACTAGTTAAGAGCTAATATGTTACTAATTTGCATCTTAATAAGCAACTAATTAATGGTGAATATGTTCCCCATACTAAAGTGTTACCATGTTTTTTTTACTGGTGCACAAAATGAACCGCGCATGAACTTCACCTTGTTCACAGAACAAAACCAACACAGTGCATAAACTCACAACAAAATACACACCTGCAAACCAGTCAGCTGTTGCCGTATCCGTAATACGCCGATAGTTTACATTATTCACCCATTATGTTTGTATTTACACGATGAGTCGGGTGTGTTTTGACCTCCGCCGAACCCCTGAGGCCGACTCACCGAACCCCTAGGGTTCCATCGAACCCAGGTTAAGAACCACTGTTCTAAAGTGTGTTTAGAGCAGTGGTTCTTAACCTTGTTGGAGGTACCGAACCCCACCAGTTTCATATGCACATTCACCGAACCCTTCTTTAGTGAAAAAAATAAATAATTTTTTTTCAAATTCAAGACAAAGTTGTATGTTTTTGGTAACACTTTAGTATGAGGGACATATTCTAAGTAACAAAGACTTAATTTATAGTTATTTGGTTAGGGTTAGTGTTAGAGGGTTAGGGCCAGGGTTAGGGTTGTAATAAGGCCATGCCAAATAAGGCATTAATAAGTACTTAATAATGACTAGTTAAGAGCTAATATGTTACTAATTTGCATCTTAATAAGCAACTAATTAATGGTGAATATGTTCCCCATACTAAAGTGTTACCATGTTTTTTTTACTGGTGCACAAAATGAACCGCGCATGACCTTCACCTTGTTCACAGAACAAAACCAACACAGTGCATAAACTCACAACAAAATACACACCTGCAAACCAGTCAGCTGTTGCCGTATCCGTAATACGCCAATAGTTTACATTATTCACCCATTATGTTTGTATTTACACGATGAGTCGGGTGTGTTTTGACCTCCGCCAAACCCCTGAGGCCGACTCACAGAACCCCTAGGGTTCCATCGAACCCAGGTTAAGAACCACTGATCTAAAGTGTGTTTAGAGCAGTGGTTCTTAACCTTGTTGGAGGTACCGAACCCCACCAGTTTCATATGCACATTCACCGAACCCTTCTTTAGTGAAAAAAATAAATAATTTTTTTTCAAATTCAAGACAAAGTTGTATGTTTTTGGTAACACTTTAGTATGAGGAACATATTCTAAGTAACAAAGACTTAATTTATAGTTATTTGGTTAGGGTTAGTGTTAGAGGGTTAGGGTCAGGGTTAGAGGGTTAGGGTTATAATAAGGCCATGCCGAATAAGGCATTAATATGTACTTAATAATGACTAGTTAAGAGCCAATATGTTACTAATTTGCATGTTAATAAGCAACTAATTAATGGTGAATATGTTCCCCATACTAAAGTGTTACCATGTTTTTTTTACTGGTGCACAAAATAAACCGCGCATGAACTTCACCTTGTTCACAGAACAAAACCAACACAGTGCATAAACTCACAACAAAATACACACCTGCAAACCAGTCAGCTGTTGCCGTATCCGTAATACGCCGATAGTTTATATTATTCACCCATTATGTTTGTATTTACACGATGAGTCGGGTGTGTTTTGACCTCTGCCGAACCCCTGAGGCCGACTCACCGAACCCCTAGGGTTCCATCGAACCCAGGTTAAGAAACACTGTTCTAAAGTGTGTTTAGAGCAGTGGTTCTTAACCTTGTTGGAGGTACCGAACCCCACCAGTTTCATATGCACATTCACCGAACCCTTCTTTAGTGAAAAAAATAAATAATTTTTTTTCAAATTCAAGACAAAGTTGTATGTTTTTAGTAACACTTTAGTATGAGGAACTATTCTAAGTAACAAAAACTTAATTTATAGTTATTTGGTTAGGGTTAGTGTTAGAGGGTTAGGGCCAGGGTTAGGGTTGTAATAAGGCCATGCCAAATAAGGCATTAATAAGTACTTAATAATGACTAGTTAAGAGCTAATATGTTACTAATTTGCATCTTAATAAGCAACTAATTGCCACCCCAGCCCGTCACCTCTCACTGCTGGCAACGCCAGAGTGGAAGAGAGTCCAGCCCCTCTCGAGAGAACTGGTTCCAGAGCCCTTGCTGTGCGTCGAGGTGAGTCCGACTATATCCAACCGGAACTTCTCTACCTCGCGCACTAGCTCAGGCTCCTTCCCCCCCAGCGAGGTGACGTTCCACGTCCCAAGAGCTAGCTTCTGTAGCCGAGGATCGGACCGCCAAGTGCCCTGCCTTCGGCTACCGCCCAGCTCACATTGCACCCGACCTCTATGGCCCCTGCTATGGGTGGTGAGCCCATTGGAGGGGGGACCCACGTTGCCTCTTCGGGCTGTGCCCGGCCGGGCCCCATGGGGACAGGATATGTTCCCCATACTAAAGTGTTACCATGTTTTTTTTACTGGTGCACAAAATGAACCGCGCATGAACTTCACCTTGTTCACAGAACAAAACCAACACAGTGCATAAACTCACAACAAAATACACACCTGCAAACCAGTCAGCTGTTGCCGTATCCGTAATACGCCGATAGTTTACATTATTCACCCATTATGTTTGTATTTACACGATGAGTCGGGTGTGTTTTGACCTCCGCCGAACCCCTGAGGCCGACTCACCGAACCCCTAGGGTTCCATCGAACCCAGGTTAAGAACCACTGATCTAAAGTGTGTTTAGAGGGTTAAATTCCTCAGAAGCCAGTCCAGACAAGAATGTGTGTGTGTGTGTTGAAGGAGAACACCAATTATGACTGTTCATTGAAGACACTATGACAAGCGGAATAAAATATATATTTATTGTACTAATCCAATGGCTTCTTATGACGTCATCACGTCACCTTCCCCTCCCTCCCCCTGAGACCACCGTGGGCGCGAGGATGGTTACAGGAGGGGGAGGGGGTCGAGCGACGCACACACAAGTGAGGGGGGGAGAGATAGTGAGGAGGGGGCGGGGGGCTCGCGTGCCGACGTGAAGTAGAAGGGGGGAGAGAGAGGGAGGAAGACGACGCTACTAGCTATAAGCTAAAGCTAACTAGCTATGTTGTTGCTGCTGCTGGGTGTCTACTAGAGGGCCGCCCTGGACTCCCTATCCGCCCTGAGGTGCATTATGCCCGGCTGGAAGAAGAACATCCCGGCCTGTCTGCAACCGGACCAGGAAGGAGGTAACAACCGGACCTACCGAACCGCGAGCGTTCCCTACGTGTGGGTGTGTGTGCTCCGTACATGTGTGCGTGTGCGTGCGCGTGTGTACCGGCACAAACTGTGGCGCGCGCGCAGCGTTCCTCCGAGCCGCCGGTGCAGCTTGACGCGCACACGCGGGAAAGTTGAGGGCGAGCGCGCGTGTGCGAGCGCGTGCTGGCCTCGAGCTTAACTAACGTGACGTGAGGTGACGGCGCGTCACGTTAGCATAGTCAGCAGGTTAGCTAGCAGGCCGACCCCTCGCTGCCCTCCTGGCCGCGCTAGGAGCACCTCCCGGCGGCCCCCAGGACGCCAACGAGCCGGGCTCCAAGGACCGGCGTTTGGATGAAATGTGAGCGTGTGGCGCGGTGTGTGTGCCGTTACATGTGAGTTCAAACGTCACCATCCTTCAATGTAATATTAACGTCACTGCACATTACAATGACGCTTTACGTGCTGTCAGCAACACTATTAATATTGATGTCATTATCTACTCGAGAGGAAAGCAATTATGATAATTTATCTCAGGTGAGAGTCACTCATAATCATATTGAGGACTTTGATGACCACATTATCATCTTATGCTATACATTATATACATAATACATACAGGTAAAAGCCAGTAAATTAGAATATTTTGAAAAACTTGATTTATTTCAGTAATTGCATTCAAAAGGTGTAACTTGTACATTCTATTTATTCATTGCACACAGACTGATGCATTCAAATGTTTATTTCATTTAATTTTGATGATTTGAAGTGGCAACAAATGAAAATCCAAAATTCCGTGTGTCACAAAATTAGAATATTACTTAAGGCTAATACAAAAAAGGGATTTTTAGAAATGTTGGCCAACTGAAAAGTATGAAAATGAAAAATATGAGCATGTACAATACTCAATACTTGGTTGGAGCTCCTTTTGCCTCAATTACTGCGTTAATGCGGCGTGGCATGGAGTCGATGAGTTTCTGGCACTGCTCAGGTGTTATGAGAGCCCAGGTTGCTCTGATAGTGGCCTTCAACTCTTCTGCGTTTTTGGGTCTGGCATTCTGCATCTTCCTTTTCACAATACCCCACAGATTTTCTATGGGGCTAAGGTCAGGGGAGTTGGCGGGCCAATTTAGAACAGAAATACCATGGTCCGTAAACCAGGCACGGGTAGATTTTGCGCTGTGTGCAGGCGCAAAGTCCTGTTGGAACTTGAAATCTCCATCTCCATAGAGCAGGTCAGCAGCAGGAAGCATGAAGTGCTCTAAAACTTGCTGGTAGACGGCTGCGTTGACCCTGGATCTCAGGAAACAGAGTGGACCGACACCAGCAGATGACATGGCACCCCAAACCATCACTGATGGTGGAAACTTTACACTAGACTTCAGGCAACGTGGATCCTGTGCCTCTCCTGTCTTCCTCCAGACTCTGGGACCTCGATTTCCAAAGGAAATGCAAAATTTGCATGGTTGGGTGATGGTTTGGGGTGCCATGTCATCTGCTGGTGTCGGTCCACTCTGTTTCCTGAGATCCAGGGTCAACGCAGCCGTCTACCAGCAAGTTTTAGAGCACTTCATGCTTCCTGCTGCTGACCTGCTCTATGGAGATGGAGATTTCAAGTTCCAACAGGACTTGGCGCCTGCACACAGCGCAAAATCTACCCGTGCCTGGTTTACGGACCATGGTATTTCTGTTCTAAATTGGCCCGCCAACTCCCCTGACCTTAGCCCCATAGAAAATCTGTGGGGTATTGTGAAAAGGAAGATGCAGAATGCCAGACCCAAAAACGCAGAAGAGTTGAAGGCCACTATCAGAGCAACCTGGGCTCTCATAACACCTGAGCAGTGCCAGAAACTCATCGACTCCATGCCACGCCGCATTAACGCAGTAATTGAGGCAAAAGGAGCTCCAACCAAGTATTGAGTATTGTACATGCTCATATTTTTCATTTTCATACTTTTCAGTTGGCCAACATTTCTAAAAATCCCTTTTTTGTATTAGCCTTAAGTAATATTCTAATTTTGTGACACACGGAATTTTGGATTTTCATTTGTTGCCACTTCAAATCATCAAAATTAAATGAAATAAACATTTGAATGCATCAGTCTGTGTGCAATGAATAAATATAATGTACAAGTTACACCTTTTGAATGCAACTACTGAAATAAATCAAGTTTTTCAAAATATTCTAATTTACTGGCTTTTACCTGTATATATGCAAGTCAAAGACCAACCTTCGAAGATTTATACCTTTTTAGCTTGGCAGCAGAATAGTAAACGTGTCATCCTGTGACTACTGTCTTTTCTTATCATATACATTATTATATTGTGTGCTTGGAGGAGTTTGGTGTGGAAGATGGTCTCGGGTGCAACGCCGCTGACCCTTGGCCTTACCAATGGACACAGTGTTGAAAGTAAAAAGCTGCTCTCGCTGCAAAGTCATCATGGCGGGTTATTCATTATGGGATGGAAGTCACATCATGTCACGTCAGCACCTCTTAAAGGACAATGTGTGTGTGCGTGTGTGAGAGTGGTGGAAGTATTAACATTTCTACTATTGTAGACTTGTGTTATTCATTTGTTGCACCATAATACACACACACGTATATACACACACACACACAACTCTGTGTAGTGTCCAGGTGGACAGTGATGCTGCTGGCATCAAGCACACATTGTCATTTTCTGCCTGAACAAACCCAGCATGCATACACTACACACACACACGCGCACACACACAAACTCCTCTTTAGTGAACGTGTGTGTGTGCAGTTGTTGTGAGTGTGAAAGCTTGTTCACCTTCCACGTGGTGTGCCAAAGAGAGCGCGCTGGAGAGGTGCTGCACCTCTTCTGGCTTTGTCGCCTGGCAGCGGCCTCATGCATGTGCCGTGTATGTGTGTGTGTGTGTGCGTGCACGACCCTGCATGCCACGTTTGTGTGCGTCCATTAGGAATCAAGGTGGTCCATAAGAAGATGTCCAAAGTGTCCCTTGGGCTTCATCAAGTCATGGCTACCTGCCACTTATGGCCTATTTTACACAGAGATGACTAGAGTACGTGTCAGTGCATCTTGTCACAGCCACCAGCAGGGGGAGACAGCATTAAGCTGCTCTTTGTGTGTGTGTGGAGCGTAGAGAACACGATTAAACACACACTAAGCCGGGCGTCCAATAGCGTTACAGAGAGACATAAATGCAAATGAGGCCTCTTATGGTCATTTTTAGCAGCCGCCTCCCTCTCCAACATCAGTCAGTGTCATCCTGCAGCTCATCTTCTCTCTTAGTTGTACCTATATTGATGTATATATACTGTATGTATATATACAGTATATATACTCTCAATTACTATTTTTCTTTACACTCCATAATGTAAGTATACAATATAGAATATACTGTATGTACAGTTCTAGTAAGTATTGGTAGTCACCAACGAAAGATGATAGCTCCTCGTAGATTAAGTTCTACGACATTAAGTTCTACTAGATAAGATTCTACTATAGTTCTACTAGACAAAGTTCAACTAGCCAATGCGACACACGTTTCTAATAGATCAAGTTCTACTAAACAAGGTTGTACTAGGCCAGGGGTCGGCAACCCGCGGCTCCGGAGCCGCATGCGGCTCTTTGATCACTCTGATGCGGCTCAGCAGCTTACTTGCTGAACCCCCCAATTTTCCCGTGAGACTTCCGGATTTCAGTGCATCTAACTCTTCCGGGATACATTATACACCCCTGCTACCACCAAGGTAGCGGGGGTGTATAATGTATCCCGGAAGAGTTAGGGCTGCATGGGATTCTGGGTATTTGTCCTGTTGTGTTTATGTTGTGTTACGGTGCAGATGTTCTCCCGAAATGTGTTTGTCATTCTTGTTTGGTGTGGGTTCACAGTGTGGCGCATTATTAGTAAGAGTGTTAAAGTTTTTTTATACCACCACCGTCAGTGTAACCTGTGTGGTTGTTGAGGAAGTATGCCTTGTTGTCACCTATCTGAGCAAGTGGAAGCACCATATAACATGTGGCTGATCAGGCACGCTGGTGGTAGTGGGCGCTATATGCCGTACCATCACGGCACGCACGACGCTGACAAGCGCTATTCATTTAAAACCCGCGTGCCGAACCAGCTTAAAAATTCCATATAAAGGTGTGGGCAGCGTGTCTGAGACCCCTGGTTTATACATAGCACAAAGCAAAAAAAAAACTTTGTATGCAGTGTTATGTCATTCAAAATTTCAAAAATGTTTGCGGCTCCCATTGTTTTCTATAATTTGTGAAACTGGTCAAATTGGCTCTTTGACTGGTAAAGGTTGCCGACCCCTGTACTAGACCAAGTTGTACTAGACTAGGTTGTACTATATACAGTTTTACTAGAACATGTTATACCAGACCTAGCTGTACAGACCAAGTTGTATGCCTGCCCCACTATTTCAGAAGGACTGTACTAGACAAAGTTGTAGTAGACTAGGTTAAACTAAACCAATGTTCTACTAGACTAGGTCATACTTGACCAAGTTGTACGAGACTAAGTTTATGAGAATACCGGTAGGTTATACTTGGCCAAATTATATTAGACTGGGTTCTACTGGACAAAGTTGTGTTAGACTAGGTTATATTAGACCAAGTTATACCAGACTAGGTTATATTAGACCAAGTTATACTAGACTAGGTTATACTAGACCAAGTTATATTAGACTATGTTGTACAAAGTTTTTTTTTAGATCATGTTATACCAGATAATACTAGACCAAGTTATATTAAACTAGGTTGTATTAGACTAGGTTGACCTAGACTGTACTACTTTACTAGATTAAACTAGACCAAGTTCTACTACAATAGGTTATACTAGACCAAATTATATTTGATTAGGTTCTACTGGACAAAGTTATGTTAGACTAGGTTATACTAGACCAAGTTATATTAGACTAGCTTGTACTAGAAAAGGTATACTAGATTAGGTTATACTAGACTGAGTTGTACTAGACTAGGTTATACTAGACCAAGTTATACTACAGTAGGTTGTACTAGACCAAGTTTTATTAGAACAAGTTTTATTAGTTCATTTAAAGTATACCAGGTTTACTAGACTAGATAATACTAGACCAAGGTATATTAGACAAGGTTGTACAAGTCCAAGGTGTATTAGACTATTTATACTAGACTAGGTTGTACTCAATAAAGTTTTATTACATCATGTTATATTAGGTTCTACTGGACAAAGTTGTGTTAGACTAGGTTATACTAGACCAAGTTGTATTAGACTAGTTTGTACTGGACAAAGTTGTACTAGAGTAGGTTACAGTAGACTAAGTTCTTTTAGACTAGGTTATGTTAGACCAAATCATATTAGACTAGGTTGTACTAGAAAAAGTTTCACTATAGTAGGTTGTACTAGGCTGAGTTGTACTAGAATAGGTTATACTAGACCGAGTTATACTACAGTAGGTTCTACTAGACCAAATTATATTAGACTGGGTTATAATAATAATAATAATAATAATGGATTACATTTATATAGCGCTTTTCTATCTGATACTGGACAAAGTTGGGTTATATTAGACCAGGTTGTACTAAACAAAGTTGTACTAGAGTAGGTAACAAGACCAAATTATATTAGAGTAGGTTGCACTAGACCCCCCACCACCACTAACTAAACTATAAATAGTATAATCTGTTAATGTATTTGTTATAACTATACCTCTGCATAACATTGTAAGTTTATTACCATTAAAGGGAACAACACACCGGTCTTTCCTCGTCTCCCACCGTGGTTACAGTGCTACATACGCTTCGTCATATTCTGGTACGGCAAAAAAAGCATGCTCCGCAGGGTCACATGCGGCCCTACCTCCTAGAGATGCGCGGATAGGCAATTTATTTCATCCGCAACCGCGTCAGAAAGTCGTCAACCATCCGCCATCCACCCGATGTAACGTTTGATCAGAACTGTACCCGCCCGCCATCCGCCCGTTGTTATATATCTAATATTAATAAAAAAAAAAAAAAAAAGGGTGAAAACTACGCGAATTGCACCTTGTGCAGACAAGATTTTTCGATCGGACACGGAGGAATTAGCGATGTAAAAGACCACGTTGGGACAAAAAAACACAAGTCTAATGCCGTTGCTAGCGATACAAGTGGAAAACTTTCAACGTTTTTCGTCGCCCAAACAGATTCTTTGGATGTGATGAATGCCGAAGTTTTATTTACGGAGGCAATAATTGAGCATGGACTTCCAATCGCACTGGCTGATCACATGGGACAGTTAATAATGTAATGCAACCTTTAAAAATCATTACGCGGTGATCGCGATCCCAAAAATAAACTTTTCTTGCATGATAATGTCCAGAAAAATTTGCTTTATATTACTATAGAGTCCTTTTAACGAATGAGTTTGATGGTTTATCACAAACCTTAAATGAAATTCCATGGCCAACCGTCCTGCTCTCTATATCAACCAGGGTGAGCCCCACCCCTTTCGTGAGCGCACTGCGAAAGCGGACGAGGCGGGGTGTCGGTGCGGTGGGCGCGGTAGTGACCCTGGACGTGCGTCGGGCCCTTCTCGCGGATCGCCTCAGCTACGGCTCCCGGTGGGGCCCTCTCGGGGGAAGGGGCCTCGGTCCCGGACCCCGGCGAGGCGTCCCTTCTCCGCTCCGTAAAAGTGTCCATCTCTTTTCTTTTTTTTTCTTCTGTTGTGGCATATGCAGCAGGTGCCTGCTCGTTTTTCGTATGTGGGTAACAACATTTAACTATGTATATATATTTCCGAATTGGTTTAACTGCCACCCGCAAAAAAAATAAAAAATAAATAAAAATATCTAATTAATCCGCCCGACCCGACCCGCGAGTGGATAAAATCTTATTGTTTTTAATTTCATCCGCCCGATCCGCGGATAATCCGCGGACTCCGCGGTTGTGTCCGCAAACCGCGCATCTCTACTACCTCCCTATTTGAGAAGGACTGTACTCGACCAAGTTCTACCAGACAAGGTTGTACTTGACAAAGTTGTATTAGACTAGGATTTACTAGACCAAGCTGTACTAGACAACAGTCAATCAGGTGTGTCACTGTGCGTGCCCGAAGAAGAACATTATAGCCAAGAAGTGTCCTGACAGCGTAGAGGTCAGAGGTCATTACTTTCACACACCGTCTGACCAACTGTCAATCATGGTGTGTCAGTGCCACAGGTGAAAGGTCACAGTTATATACAGAGAGTGTGTGTGTGTGTGTGTGTGTCATGCAGTCAGCTGTTGGTTTGAGCAGGTGAACACTTTCTTTTAGAAGCTAGAAAACAGACTCTGGTTGAAAGCCGACTTCCTTTCCTAGTTTCCTTATTGACTTTACCTCTCTCTATTTACTGGAATGACGACTTTGTATGTATGTGTGTGTGAGTGCGAGAGACAATAGAGGGGCAAGTGGGATTTACGAGGAAAGGAATCATAGGTGCAAAGGATGCAAGTAAGGAGACATAAAAGACAGGACGGAAGGAAAAAAGGAAGGAAAAGTCTTGTATGCTGACTCTTCATGTGCATATTTCCCACACGCACACACTTTCACACACAACGTGTGATGGAGGAGTGGTGAGTGTGTGTGCTGCGAGTGCCGTGATTGGCTGAGTTGGTGAGATGCGCCAGGAGCTGAGAGGAGGAGGAGGAGGAGGCGAGGGAGGCTGCAGAGAGTGTGTGTTTGCATGTGTGTGTGTAAGAGAGAGAGCAGCACTCAAAGAAGAAACGTGAGCTCACTTTCTTTGTGTAGAATGACGCTTGTTGTTAGCTCCCGTTGCTACTAGCCGTGCCGTCGGCCCGCTTGTGCTGATGGAGCGCTTTCTGGCTCTGCTGCGCCTGCTGGGGAGGAGGCGCGGGGGGAGGCGGTACCGGGCGGAGGAAGACTACCAGGAAGGCTACGAGGACGTTTACTTGTACACTAGCAAGTACAACACACGCCTTCCGAGTGAGTTAGCCACACACACATGGACCGTGTGTGTCTGACTGTGACGTTGTTGTGTATTAGACGAGCAGGTATGCAGGTGAGGGGGTCACCAGGTGTTTTGTTCCTAATAACAAGTGTGGATGGAATGTTAACAACTACCTTTGAAGCCTGACACACCGTTTGCTAGTCAGCTACACAACACTCACACACACACACACACACACACACACTACCGTGGTCGTGTGAAACTTTGTTCGTCACTGTTGTGAACGCTTCTTGTTTAATATAACACTACTGGTCAGGTAAGCGGTCACCCGTGTTGAACCTCTTTTAGATTTTGAGGACCAAACTGCTCCCAAGCATGCCTTACAGAACCAGTCGCAAAGGTGGCTGTGTGTGTGTGTGTGTGTGTGTGTGTGTGTGTGTGTGTGTGTGTGTGTGTGAGTGAGGTCTCTAGTCTCTTCAGCTTTTTTGTACTTGTCAGCAAGTCGTGTCTTCTCAGCCAAGGACTGTTGGCCTGTACACTCAAGTGTGTGTGTGTGTGTGTGTGTGTGTGTGTGTGTGTGTAAGTGTGTGTGTGTGTGTGTGCGCGCGCGCTACATTTATATGTTTGACGGGTGTGCCGAGCTAAAACTGACTGAACTTGAGCAGACTTCCTTTTAGTTGGAGAAAAATATGTTCATTTCTTCGTTATTGTCGGTCTCAATAAAACACTTTGTGGTACACTTTATTGCCAAATTTATTTGTCCACCTGCCTTGACTCACATATGAACTTGAAGTGCCATCCCATTCCTAACCCATAGGGTTCGATATGATGTCCAGTCCACCTTTTGCAGCTATTACAGCTTCAACTCTTCTGGGAAGGCTGTCCACAAGGTTGTGAAGTGTGCTTATAGGAATTTTCGACCATTGTTCTAAAAGCGCACTCGTGAGGTCACACACTGATGTCGAGAAGGCCTGGCTCTCAGTCTCCGTTCTAATTGTGAAGTGAAGTGAATTATATTTATATAGCGCTTTTCTCTCGTGACTCAAAGCGCTTTACATAGTGAAACCCAATATCTAAGTTACATTTAAACCAGTGTGGGTGGCACTGGGAGCAGGTGGGTAAAGTGTCTTGCCCAAGGACACAACGGCAGTAACTAGGATGGCGGAAGTAGGAATCGAACCTGCAACCCTCAAGTTGCTGGCACGGCCACTCTACCAACCGAGCTATGCCGCCCCAAATTCATCCCAAAGGTGTGCTATCGGGTTCAGGTCAGGACTCTGTGCAGGCCAGTCAAGCTCATCCACACCAGACTCTGTCATCCATGTCTTTATGGACCTTGCTTTGTGCACTGGTGCACAGTCATGTTGGAAGAGGAAGGGGCCCGCTCCAAATTGTTCCCACAAGGTTGGGAGCATGGAATTGTCCAAAATGTTTTGGTATCCTGGAGCATTCAAAGTTCCTTTCACTGGAACTAAGGGGCCAAGCCCAACTCCTGCGAAACAATCCCACACCCCCATGAAGCTCTCTGCGTACTGTACGTGGGCCAATTGGAAGGTCACATGAAGTTTGGAGCTCTGTAGCAACTGACTGTGCAGAAAGTCTGCGACCTCTTTGCACTATGCGCTTCAGCATCCGCTGACCCCTCTCTGTCAGTTTACGTGGCCTACCACTTTGTGGCTGAGTTGCTGTTGTTCCCAAACTCTTCCATTTTCTTATAACAAAGCCGACTGGATTTGTTGCACAGGTGGCATTCTATGACAGTTCCACGCTGGAAATCACTGAGCTCCTGAGAGCGGCCCATTCTTTCACAAATGTTTGTAGAAACAGTCTCCATGCCTAAGTCCTTGGTTTTATACACCTGTGGCAGGTGTATATGTCTTATACACCTGCCAAGTGATTAGGACACCTGTTTCTGATCATTTGGATGGGTGGCCAAATACTTTTGGCAATATAGTGTAGTTTATTTCTACACCTAAAAGGAGTCCTATTATGCAACACCAACTTTTCTAACCTGATGGTACCTGCTTGTGTGTAGTCAGTTTCAGTTCATTTCGAACATGCGTACAATACAATTACAATGTAATACATAAAATATTTCCAGTTGTTCCAGTACAGAATTTCTGAAAAGTAGTAGAAAGAAACAGAGCTTATTTAATCCCACCCCTTTTTGTATCATTGCAGTTTTATCCCATTGGTTTGTTCTCTATTTGTAACACAACAGTGAATAACTAAATGAGTAAATACATTAATATACAATAAGTAAATGAACAAATATGAAGTACATAAATTAATATTCGACATATAAACATATACCGTATTTTCCGCACTATAAGGCGCACCTAAAAACCACAATTTTTCTCAAAAGCTGACAGTGCGCCTAATAACCCGGTGCGCTTTATTACGATTCATTTTCATAAAGTTTCGGTCTCGCAACTTCGGTAAACAGCCGCCATCTTTTTTCCCGGTAGAACAGGAAGCGCTTCTTCTTCTACGCAAGCAACCGCCAAGGAAAGCACTCGCCCCCATAGAACAGGAAGCGCTTCACCCGCCCCCATAGAACAGGAAGCGCTTCACCCGCCCCCGGAAGAAGAAGAAAAAACGCGCGGATATCACCGTACGTTTCATTTCCTGTTTACATCTGTAAAGACCACAAAATGGCTCCTACAAAACGATCCGTTTCATAAAAAGACGCAATCTCTCCATCCGCACACGGATTACTACCGTATTTCACAGCAACTGAACCGCACTGTGGAACGGGAGCACGTACGGTGAATATTCGCTCCACAGGGAATGAGAAGTCATCCTTCACTGTGGTTCTAGCTTGCCATGCTAACTTCCACCCATCCAAAAGAGACCTTTCCAGCCGGCGTCATCATAAAAGCTAACTCGAAGGGATGGATGGATGAAGAAAAGATGAGCGAGTGGTTAAGGGAAGTTTACGCGAAGCGGCCGGGTGGCTTTTTTCACGCTGCTCCGTCCATGTTGATATATGACTCTATGCGCGCCCACATCACAGATGGTGTCAAAAAACAAGTGAAGCACACAAATACAACACTCGCCGTCATTCCGGGTGGATTAACCAAAGAACTCCAACCGCTGGATATTGGTGTCAACAGGGCATTCAAATCACGACTGCGAACTGCGTGGGAAAAATGGATGACCGAAGGCGAACACACCTTCACTAAGACGGGCAGACAACGCCGGACAACATACGCCAACATCTGCCAGTGGATTGTAAATGCCTGGGCAGATATTTCTGTCACAACTGTGGTCCGAGCTTTCCGGAAGGCAGGATTCACAGAACTGCTGCACAACAACAGCGACACTGAATCCGATGATTTCGAAGAGACGGAGCCCGCCATTTTGGAAGCCACGCTAGCGCAACTTTTCAATTCGGACACCGAAGACGAAGAATTCGAAGGATTTACCGGTACGAATGAAGAATAACTTCAGAAAGTGAGCGCTATGTTTATTTTGTGTGTTGTGTGTTGTGACATTAACGTTCGAGCAACATTACCGGTATGTTGCTATTGCTCTACACCATTTTGAATTTTACTATGTTTGTGATTGCACATTTGTACATTTTGGGACAGAGTTGTTAGAACGCTGGTTTTCAATATATTATTAAAGTTTGACTGAACTATCTGACTGTTTTTTTGACATTCACTTTAGCGCAGCGTTTTTTTGACATTCACTTTAGCGCAGCGTAGGCGCGGCTTTTAGTCCGGGGCGGCTTATTGGTGGACAAAATTATGAAATATGTAATTCATAGAAGGTGCGGCTAATAATCCGGTGCGCCTTATAGTGCGGAAAATACGGTACACACTAATTTAAAGTTCTCATAAATAAATAGTTAAGTACTTTATGGTTCACCTAGGAGATGAATGAGATTATCTAATTTTGTGTACTTTGTACACTTGTAGTTTGAACAGTTTCTTAAAATGAATCATATTAGTGCTTTGTTTAATTTATTTGCTTAATCCATTCCAAAATTTAATTCCACATACTTATATGTCAAAGGTCTTATTACAGGTTTTATTACAGGGAGACAGATGGATTTTTTAAAATTCATTCTAAATATTAAATAAATTCAATCAAAAGTCAGCTTACAATGGAGCCTATGGGAGCCGTTCAATTCTGCCTGTAGAACTCTTAAAAAACACATTCAAACACCTCCATTAGGGTTTTATAAACATGATGTAAGTATATATATAATGTAGCAACAGGCATATTTATAATAACATTTAATATTTACATATTTTGATCATTTTAATCATATTTCTACACAATAACTCAAGATATGGTAACACGAGCGAGCAGTAGAGAATATGGAGTGTTTTTTTGTCCAAAACATATTTTGCTTTATCCGTTACCTAATCAGTGGCCTAGTGGTTAGAGTGTCCGCCCTGAGATCGGTAGGTTGTGAGTTCAAACCCCGGCCGAGTCATACCAAAGACTATAAAAATGGGACCCATTACCTCCCTGCTTGGCACTCAGCATCAAGGGTTGGAATTGGGGGTTAAATCACCAAAATGATTCCCGGGCGCGGCCACCGCTGCTGCCCACTGCTCCCCTCACCTCCCAGGGGGTGATCAAGGGTGATGGGTCAAATGCAGAGAATAATCTCGCCACACCTAGTGTGTGTGTGACAATCATTGGTACTTTAACTTTTTAACTTTTTACTGACATGTTTCTTTCTACTTTATGTTGTATATTTTTTACGTGAGATTTCCAGTTTATTATATCGTCTGTTATTCCACCCACAAATGTGTTTTCTTTTACTCTTTGTTTGACTTTGAAAAGAGCATTATTTTAGTTTTACTGAGATTCAAGGGCAGTCTGTTTTTGTCAAACCATCTTTTTAATTTGGTAATTTCTTCTATTACCGGTACTATTTGTATTAGCTTCTGTGCGTTCTGTCCTGAACAAAACGCAGTCAGGTCATCCGCAAATAATACTAACTTTAAGTCTTTTGTAACTTTACAAATGACGTTAATATAAAGATTGAACAATGCTGGTCCCAGTATTGTTCCCTGAGGTATGCCAAAAGATGTATTCAGCTCTATAGAAGTGTGTTTTCCTGTCTTCACGGATTGCTTCCTGTTGGTTAAGTAGCTTTTTACCCAGTTTAAGACTGTCGCCATATTGTTCTAATTTGTTTATTAAGATATTATGAATAATTTTGTCAAATACTGTTGTTTGATCAATAAACACTGCAGCAGCACACTTTTTACCATCTATTGCGTTGGTAATCTCTTTCGTTTTTTCGATTAATGCCATTGATGTTGAAATGTTGGCTCTGTATGGGATCTGCGTAAGTCCTGAACATGTGAAATCAATAGTGGTGTAACGGTATGTGTATTTGTATTGAACCGTTTCGTACGGGGGTTTTGGTTAGGTTCGGAGGTGTACCGAACGAGTTTCCACACGAACATATGAAGTAGCCGCCTAAGCTAAAGTCTTACTTAACAAGCTGCTCAGCTTTCTGCCTCTTGTCTTCGTCAGTACTCTACACAGCACCCAGCATTGTCCCACCCACACAACCATCTGATTGGTTACACGCAGAGCGGTAACAGCCAATCAGCAGTGCGTATTCAGAGCGCATGTACCGTATTTTCCGCACCATAAGGCGCCCTGGGTTATAAGCCGCGCCTTCAATGAACGGCATATTTCAAAACTTTGTCCACCTATAAGCCGCCTAGGTTGTAAGCCGCATCTAACTGCGCTAAAGGAATGTCAAAAAAACAGTCAAATAGGTCAGTCAAACTTTAATAATATATTAAAACCAGCGTGATGTGGGCGCGCATGGAATCGTATATCAACATGGACGAAGCTGCGTGAAAAAAGCCACCCGGCCTCTTCGCGTAAACTTAAACTTACCTTAACCACTCGCTCAGCTTTTCTTCATCCATCCCTTCGAGTTAGCTTTTATGATGACGCCGGCTGGAAAGGTCTCTTTTGGCAAGGTCTTCCTTTTGAATATCACCATGGGTGGAAGTTTCTGGCCATTAGCATGGCAAGCTAGAACCACAGTGAAGGATGACTTCTCATTCCCTGTGGTGCGAATATTCACCGTACGTGCTCCCGTTGTATCCACAGTGCGGTTCACAGGAATATCAGTTGCTGTGAAATAGTAATCCGTGTGCGGATGGAGAGATTGCGTCTTTTCATGAACCGGATCCCTGTCGTTTAGTAGGAGCCATTTTGTGGCCTTTACAGATGTAAACACACAAAGGAAATGAAACGTACGGTAATATCCGCGCGCTTTTTCTTCTTCTACGCGGGCGGGTGGTTGCTTACAGTAGAAGAAGAAGCGCTTCCTGTTCTATGGGGGCGGGTGCTTACCTTGGCGGTTGCTTGCGTAGAAGAAGAAGCGCTTCCTGTTCTACCGGGAAAAAAGATGGCGGCTGTTTACCGTAGTTACGAGACCGAAACTTTATGAAAATTAATCTTAATATGTATCCATATATGAAGCGCACCGGGTTATAAGGCGCACTGTCAGCTTTTGAGAAAATTTGTGGTTTTTAGGTGCGCCTTATAGTGCGGAAAATACGGTAGTCAGTGCTTTGCGTTTAGCAGGTAAGCATCAGGCAGCGGACTCTCCCCAAATTATAATAAACACCTCCCAGTCAACTACTAGTAACATCACTATTAGCCCGTTGACGTTCTAGAAATATAAAAGGCAGCTTAGCTCGCTCGCAGTCCTGGCTTGAGGTGAAGGCTAATTCGCTCTTAGCGTAACGTTAGCTCATTTTGCGGTGTGTGTGTGCGTGTGTGTGTGTTATGGACAGCAAAGCCCTGTCTGTCTGTTATTTCACTTTACCTTTTTCTGTGTTGATTGAGCTGTGTTGAAGCAGCAAAAAAGGACATTATGTTAAATGAAGAGTTTCTGTCTCTGATAGTTGATATAGTAATATAACTGCATCATTAAGCCTACATGAACTCCATGGTGTTCAGGGATGAATAGTCTCTCCTATTGCTATTGTTCTATTTTTTCAGCTATAGTTACATTAATCATTAGTAAAGGAGCAGCCTAGTTTTGAATGGCAGGGTGCCTGCTATCATAAAAATATAACATTTACATAATAAAAATCAACGACAGGCTTCCCAAATGCTGTAATAAATTAACCATGATGAGTTGACTTGAAACTGTTTAATGTTGCACTTTTTATATGTAGAAGAAAAGTTTTGTCATTTTATTTAATCTGAGCAACAACTTGAGGCAGTTTAATGTTGGCAGAATTATTATAGTGTTCCCAATGTTAAAAGGATAAAGCCATTATTTACAAATTTGGTAAATAAATAACCAAAAAAATTATGTTTTGTTGTTTTCTGACTGTATCCAAAATGAACCGAACCGTGACCTCTAAACCAAGGTACGTACCGAACCGAAGTTTTTGTGTACCGTTACACCCCTAGAAATCAAACCTGTGACATTTGTCAGACCTGTGATGTCTGCGGATATGTCTATATGATAAAGGCTTAACCAAAGGTTTTTGCGTTAGTCCGCCATTTTATTTAATGTTTGAGCATTTGTAGTCAGAACGACAAAATGCCCATCGTACAACAGAACACCGAAAATGCCCTGTTGTTTGTTCTAACTCGCACAAGTCACTACACAAACTTTCAGCCTCATCTGAAGTAAGAAAGTGCCTTACTTTTAACTTGTATGATTATTGGCAATGCACCTTCAATTAGGACAAAGTCTTTCTTCAAGTGGGCAAAGCACTTTAAAGAGTCCTGCTTCAGAAATCTGCACCAGTATAAAGATGGATTTTCCCAAAAACTATGTTTAATGACGTCCTCGATGACTACTATTTGTGGGAGACAATTAAACCGTAAGTAATAACAGCAGGTTAAAAATGTCTTAAAGATACATTAGCAATGTTAGGTTGGTTTGTTGTGTAGCTAACTTAGCCTTATAATGTAAGACAAGTGCTTCACTGTCCTCCGGCAAAATAAAGAATGATTTTCCTAAAAACTACTTTTAATTGGATCAGTGCCTACTGTGTTTGGCAATGGACAAGTAAATCATATAATCTGTTATTACGTTTGCAATGTCGCACTTAGCGCAGTTGATAGCCTATAGCCTTTGTTGTTTATAACTCGAAGCAGCCATGCAGCGGAGTTATTTACATGATATAGTATAGAAAAGCCTTTCATTGTCAATATACACATGTATACATCCAGGATCTAGCATTACAAAGTTGCAGACTCTGTAGAAGTATAACCTTAGTCAGCGTATAGTTTCAGACTTGTACGTCAGCGTGGTTTTGTTCCTCGCTTTTCGTCCGACAATTAAACACAGTAAGCCGCTGGCCTCTCTAAATCATCTTGGACGTTGTGTTGTGGTGAAAGTCACTCCAAACAGATTGCTTGTGGTGGTCACCGATGTCCATAGGGCACAACAAAAGCAAGAAAGCAAAAAAAAACAACATAATATGTCTGCCGGGCGGGGGCGAATGCTTACTGACCACAAGGGGGCGTGGTGAGGAGAGGTTCATTTGCATCAAACAATTTCGCCTCTTAAAAGTGTGAAAAACAATGGCAGCACATTTTTTTGCCAAAGAACCACCATTACAAGTTATGTAGACCACAATAAAGTGTATAAATGTAGGAAAAAAATCATGACATGACCCCTTTAAAGGGGAACATTATCACCAGACCTATGTAAGCGTCAATATATACCTTGATGTTGCAGAAAAAAGACCATATATTTTTTTAACCAATTTCCGAACTCCTATTGGGTGAATTTGGGCGAATTAAACGCCTTTCTATTATTCGCTCTCGGAGCGATGACGTCACGTTGTGACGTCACATCGGGAAGCAATCCGCCATTTTCTCAAACACAGAGTCAAATCAGCTCTGTTATTTTCCGTTTTTTCGACTGTTTTCCGTACCTTGGAGACATCATGCCTCGTCGGTGTGTTGTCGGAGGGTGTAACAACACGAACAGGGATGGATTCAAGTTGCACCAGTGGCCCAAAGATGCAAAAGTGGCAAGAAATTGGATGTTTGTTCCGCACACTTTACCGACGAAAGCTATGCTACGACAGAGATGGCAAGAATGTGTGGATATCCTGCGACACTCAAAGCAGATGCAGTTCCAACGATAAAGTCAAAGAAATCTGCCGCCAGACCCCCATTGAATCTGCCGGAGTGTGTGAGCAATTCAGGGACAAAGGACCTCGGTAGCACGGCAAGCAATGGCGGCAGTTTGTTCCCGCAGACGAGCGAGCTAAACCCCCTGGATGTCTTGGCTCACACCGTCCCTTATGCCACCGAAGATGATCAAGAGAAGAATATCGACCCTAGCTTCCCTGGCCTGCTGACATCAACTCCAAAACTGGACAGATCAGCTTTCAGGAAAAGAGTGCGGATGAGGGTATGTCTACAGAATATATTAATTGATGAAAACTGGGCTGTCTGCACTCTCAAAGTGCATGTTGTTGCCAAATGTATTTCATATGCTGTAAACCTAGTTCATAGTTGTTAGTTTCCTTTAAAGCCAAACAAACACATACCAATCGTTGGTTAGAAGGCGATCGCCGAATTCGTCCTCGCTTTCTTCCGTGTCGCTGGCTGTCGTGTCGTTTTCGTCGTTTTCGCTTGCATACGGTTCAAACCGATATGGCTGAATAGCTTCAGTTTCTTCTTCAATTTCGTTTTCGCTACCTGCCTCCACACTACAACCATCCGTTTCAATACATGCGTAATCTGTTGAATCGCTTAAGCCGCTGAAATCCGAGTCTAAATCCGAGCTAATGTCGCTATAGCTTGCTGTTCTATGCGCCATGTTTGTTTGTGTTGGCATCACTGTGTGACGTCACAGGAAAATGGACGGGTGTATATAACGATGGTTAAAATCAGGCACTTTGAAGCTTTTTTTAGGGATATTGCGTGATGGGTAAAATTTTGAAAAAAACTTCGAAAAATAAAATAAGCCACTGGGAACTGATTTTTAATGGTTTTAACCCTTCTGAAATTGTAATAATGTTCCCCTTTAAAAAGAAAACCGTGTGCAGCTGTCAAGACACATTCCCAGTTAAACAAACACATTTGAATACAATGCAGTGTATTGATGTAAAGTTGTATACTCCTGTAGTAAATATTAATACAGCAATCATTTTTTTGGACATGCTTTGTGTAAAAGGTGTTACTTTGAATCCTCAGGCAACGCCCGTCCAGAGCTGTCACACATGTACATGACGTGGGTCCACGTTAAAAACGTCAGGGCGCACACATTTTGCATATTAATGAGGCAGAATGATATCAGGGCCACGCGGCTAACTGACACCATGTTTGTACACGCAGTATCTAATTTGCTTATTGGCTTAAAATGGAGCACCTGCTCACAAACACAATGAGCATGATGGAGGTGTGTGTGTTCGTGTGTGTGAAGCACAATAAGATCACGCCTTTAATCACCGTGTCTTATTTGGTCACATGATCTCATCCGCTTGTTGGCATTCAAGACCGCAAGCACACAAGTGCACACACACACCCACACACACACACACACACACAGATGAGTTAGTGTCTTTTCATTATTAGAACATGAAGTGTACTTGGTTGAACTGTCCTAAAAACTCCAAATATGTCTAACCTTGGTCAAAGAGGTCAAAGGTCAAAGTCATAGCAATGCTTATTAGGTCACATGAGAGGTCAAAGGGCACCCTGACACGATGCATTTAAGTCTGTTCCTTGTAATCACTAGTCATTAGGGAAACATCCACTTCCTGTTCGCTGCCCTCTTATTAGCACTGTGTGTGTGTGTGTGTGTGTGTGTGTGTGTGTGTGTGAGACACAAGTCCACACTGGTCATGTGGAGGTGCCTCGTAGTCTTCTTCAGCTTGAGAAGAGAGTCATTACTTTGTTTTTAGACTTCATTTCAAGCTTTACTCCAGTCTGCCCATTTAGCTAAGCTGTGTGTGTGTGTGTGTGTGTGTGTGTGTGTGTGTGTGTGTGTGTGTGCGCGCCTGCACTGACTTCTTTCATGTCTAAAAATCGCTCTTTGTATGTTGCAGGGTCGCTTGCTCCCTTCAATTATTCATCAGCTTGTTTCCATGGCAACAGCTGCAGCCATGCGTGTGTGTGACAGCGGGAGGCGGGGCTTGATCAGCTCATTATACTGAATTGTGACATGCGGCGAGGAAATAGATGACATGACTGACATGTACACTGCACATGTTAGCATTAGCGTTAGCTTGGCCTTTTTCCCGTGCTTGTAGAAGGCGTCACACTCGCCTACGTTGCTGTAGTTTTGGACACTTCCAGAAACTTTCCTGTCATTTTCCTCTTCAACGGTTCCTTCCCTGTAAAACCAGTCAGCGTTAAATTATACAATTAGTGTCACCTTGTGAGGCAGGGTCTCCGGCAGGGGGCGTGGGTACATGTGTCACCAGCAGGAGGCAGCAAAAGCACGCTCAGATTACAATATGATAGGAACAATTGGTGTTTATGGGAGAGTGAGAGTGAAATTAATCCTGTTCAATCTGCAGCTGGAACACTGACCTACATGTTGGGCTAGACCACACCCCCTTTTTGCAGCATCAGCCAATCACAACACAGCTTTGTGTATAATGACAACATCACTCTATGTGGTCAACGCTAATGAGCGTTCTGGGACAGATTTAAAGGGGCCAATGAATATGTCTTGGAAATAATTAACTTTATCCATTGAGGGCGCTCTTGTGCAGGTTCAGGTTCAAGCCCCCCTGATGATTATTTTATTTTACTCATCCATCCTCCATCACATAAACAAGCCCTCCTCTTCCTCGTCATCCCACACACTGCCCCTCCCCCTCCTGCTCTGCTGCCTCATTTCATGGCTGCGCTTCACATCTGCAGCGCTCCTCCTTTTCTCCCCCCCCCTCCTACTCTTCTCCTACCCGCCCCCCACCGCCAGCGAGCGTCTGCATGATGGCTCCTGTGTGAGGAGGCGCTCAGCTCACAGCACAACAAGGGAGCGGGAGGACCTCGTCGTTTTTTTGGACGCAGCTGGGGCGGGCGGGGGGCTGGGGGGCGACGCCGAGCTTGGGCTTCATCATGATCGCCGTGTCGTTCAAATGCCGCTGTCAGATCCTGCGCAGGGTGAATAAAGGTAGAGTGACACAGATGGAGATAGAGAGGAATGGCTGCTTGGTCCAACATCATTGACTGTAAACTGATTGACAGCATCACTCTGTGTGTGTGTGTGTGTGTGTGTGTGTGTGTGTGTGCGAATGGATCAATGGAGTGCACGGCGGCGGGACGAGAGAGCTTCCGAGTGGGAGAGAGACAGCGTCTGAATGCAATATTCATGTTGTGAGCTAACGACTGCTAGCTTCATGTGAACAGCCACACTGCATACTTCATGTACTGTATGTACACAGTCCATGTACTGAATGTACACAGTGTCAGGTTCTACTCTTATAGTCGTCTTCAGTTAGTACTTGCGTGATCTTTTCTTCACTCAGTGGTTCTGGCCATCTGTCGTCATAGTTTGTGAGCGGGATGAAGCTTCCTCAGTCACGTATTACCAACAAACTCAATCCGTGTTTGTGTTTTTTTAACATAAGACTCATCAATGTTTGTTTTTTCAACACAAACCTCAGCCATTGGATGCTGTCCTACATCTGGAGGAGGAAGAAGACAAGCTTTGATCTCCTTCAGGCGCTGCTGTGTATCTTATTTTTTTTCCCCTCCCTCTGAGCGGCGCCACAGGAAGCGGGTCACGATCAATGTGGCGAGCAGAATGCTTAAACCGCGTGCTTGTGTGTTGCAGATGACGGTCCGTACACCAAACACTCGGCGGGCTCGAGACCTTCGGATGGAGCGCTGGCCATCAGGAGGCAGAGTATACCGGGTAACACTAACGTGATGCAGCGGTGAAAGCGCACAATTGGGAGGAGCCAACTGTCTTGCTTTGATCGCATGACTTTTAGACGAGTTCAGGGGGTGCACGGTGGTGGAGCTGATGAAGAAGGAGGGCACCACGCTCGGACTGACCGTCTCTGGCGGCATCGACAAAGATGGCAAGCCACGGGTATCGAACCTACGGCAGGGAGGAATCGCCTCCAGGTATGCAGCTGCTGCTGTCCTCATGTCCACCTTTTGCATGCTTGCCAACCTTCCCGGATTTTTCGGGAGACTCCCGAAATTCAGCGCCTCTCCCGAGAACCTCCCGGGACAAATTTTCTCCCGAAAATCTCCTGAAATTCAGGCGGACCTGGAGGCCACGCCCCCTCCAGCTCCATGCGGACCTTACAATGTTGTTGTAATATATTGAGTTGGAGGCAATAAACAGGCGAGGGGATGAAGTACGTCTCTTTACTGTAGACTTCAGAACTGACTCACACACTTGACGTCAGGTGCGCAACACCACGTAAATCGTTGGCCAACCAAAAAGTAACCCCAGTACGCTATAGCCAACATTCACCAGGAGATGGCAACAGACAAACATAGATCACTCTATTACATTCCTCCCCTTTTAGAATTGTAGAAAGTTACTCAAAAGAAATAAACAACCCAACCAAAAAATGCAGCAGCTCAATTAAAAAACTGTACTTAAGCCACATTCTTCTTTTTTTTTTGGACTGAACTCTTAACCCTCATTTGTAAACAATAACATGCTTATTATACAAACAGTATTTGTACATCTTTAACACAGATTTTTATACTGTCTTCAGAGATTCCGTTTTTTTGGTGGTACTCGAAACCTTTCTGGGTACCTGCGGATCACTGGTGGGGTTTTTGTTGTGGGTGATCTGGGTTCTGATGATGGCAACTCAGCAGCCCTTGAATCTGGTTCAATGTTTAGACTAGTTTGTGTCTGACTCACTGATGGTCCTGGTGATGGAACTGAAACACCACTGTCCAGTTGTACTGATGGCACATTTTCTGCAACTGGTGGAGACTAGATAACTGGCAGTCTCTCCATGTTTTCTCGCCATGGTAACATGTGATCCACATGCACTGTGCGCTGTCTCTGTCCCTCTTGATATATATATATATATATATATATATATATATGTATGTGTGGGGAAAAAAAATCACAAGACTATTTCATCTCTACAGGCCTGTTTCATGAGGGGGGTACCCTCAATCGTCAGGAGATTTTAATGGGAGCATTCGCATACCATGGTTTATATAGGGCACAGAGTGGGTACAGGCTGGCCTAGGGGCGTGGTGATTGGTTCATGTGTTACCTAGGAGGTGTTTCCGTCTATGGCGGCATGTTGTTACAATTTCGCTGCGCTTGTTGAGGGATGACAGGTCTGGACGGTAGATAATAAACAGTTTCTCTTTCAAGCATAGGTTGCATCTTTTATTACCACTATTGTAAGGTGTGCTGGATGCAAGAATTTGCCATGTTATTGAATATTCAACATTATTGTCTTTGAGGTCCCAAATGTGTTTGCTGAGTTCTGTGGTATTTCGCAGGTTTTTGTTCCTGAAAGAAGCCTTGTGGTTGTTCCATCTGGTTTTGAATTCACCCTCGGTTAATCCTACATATGTGTCGGATGTGTTAATGTCCTTGCGTATTACCTTAGATTGGTAGACAACTGATGTTTGTAAGCATCCCCCGTTGAGGGGGCAATCAGGTTTCTTTCGACAGTTACATGCTTTGTTGGTTTTGGAGTCGTTCTGACTGGGGGTCGATGGCTCATTTGCAATTGTTTTGTTGTGGTTTGAGATGATTTGTCATATATTGTTCATGCAGCTGTAGCTCAATTTGATGTTGTTCTTGTTGAATACTTTTCTTAGGTTGTTGTCTTTGGGAAAGTGTTTGTCAATCAGGTTGAGGAATTTGTGTCCAATGTTCGTTGAGACGTTTTTGCTGTATGGGGGGTTGTACCAGATGATGCCGTTTCGTTTTCTGTTCTTTTTTGGCTGGTTTCCTGGCGTGGGTTCATAGACGGAAACACCTCCTAGGTAACACATGAACCAATCACCACGCCCCTAAGCCAGCCTGTACCCACCCACTCTGTGCCCTATATAAACCATGGTATGCGAATGCTCCCATTAAAATCTCCTGACGATTGAGGGTACCCCCCCTCATGAAACAGGCCTGTAGAGATGAAATAGTCTTGTGATTTTTTTTTCCCCACACATACATATATTGCGCTCTACTACGGTATCGAGCACTATTTTTTGGATAACCTTATTAAGACATATATATATATATATATATCAATCTAAGTATTTCTTATATATATATATATATATATATATATATATATAAGAAAATACTTCACTTTCAGTGAATTCTAGCTATATATATATATATATATATACACAGTATATATATATATATATACACACGCCCCCGCCCCACCCCGACCACGCCCCCCAACCCCCACCTCCCGAAATCGGAGGTCTCAAGGTTGGCAAGTATGACCTTTTGACAAACATATTTTTATTTTTTTAGGAGCGACCAGCTCAACGTTGGTGACTACATCCGCGCAGTGAACGGCATCAACTTGGCCAAGTTCCGTCATGACGAGATCATCAGTTTGCTAAAGAACGTGGGCGAGCGCGTGGTGCTGGAGGTGGAGTACGAGCTGCCGCCCGTCTGTGCGTGACGCCGCCCATCCTAGCACGCGCAGGACACGTGGCGTTGGCGTGAGAGTGACGTGTTGTTCGTGTGTGCACTTGCAGGCGTGCAGGGGTCAGGGGTCATGTTCAAGACCGTGGAGGTGACGCTGCACAAAGATGGAAACAGCTTCGGCTTCATCATCAGAGGTGTGTGCGTGCGTGCGTGCGTGGCAAAACGACATGACATGGTATGACTTCCTGTCATGTAGGCGGAGCCACTGAAGACAGGAACAAGTCCCGGCCCATCGTCATAACAACCATTCGCCCAGGCGGGTCCGCAGACAGGTGAGCCACCTTGATCGTGTGTTCACGTACCGTGGACCCTCTCACTCGGCCCTCTTTCTCCCTCCGCAGGGAGGGAACCATCAAGCCGGGCGATCGCTTGCTGAGCATCGATGGGATCCGTCTCCATGGCAACACGCTGTCAGAGGCCATGAATATCCTTAAGCAGTGCGGTCAGGAAGCCACGCTGCTCTTAGAGTACGACGTGTCCGTCATGGGTGAGAAGATGACGCATCACCTGTGACATCCACATGGGAGCTATCGCCTGACCTTTAACCTTCTGTCAAGACTCGGTCGCCACGGCGTCCGGCCCACTGCTGGTGGAGGTTGCCAAGGCGACGGGCTCCAGTCTGGGCGTGGCTCTGTCCACCTCCATGTTCTGCAGCAAGCAGGTCATCGTTATTGACAAAGTCAAACCGGCCAGCATAGCTGACAGGTGCCTGACCTCTGACCTCTCACCTACCACATATCACACTGGCGCTTATATGTCCTGGTGTGTGTGTGTGCGTGCGTGTGTGTGTGTGGGCAGGTGCGGCGCTCTCCATGCAGGAGATCACATTTTGTCCGTGGATGGAAAGTCAATGGAGTTCTGTTCTTTGGCTGAAGCGACTCAGCTGCTCTCCGCTTCCTGTCAGACCGTGCGCATGGAGATCCTGCCTCAGCACCAGGCCCGGCCTGCCCTCAGCGCACCACAGCAAGGTACAAACACAAAGTCTAACAGGCCCTGAACGCACAGCAGCAAGGTGTAAACACAGAGTCTAACTAACCCTAAAAGTACCGCAGCAAGATACAAAAACAGAGTCTAACTGGCATTGAATGCACCGCAGCAAGGTATAAACACGGAGTCTAACTGGTCCTGAACGCACTGCAGCAAGGTACAAACACAGAGTCTAACTGGCCCCGAACACACCACAATTAGGTACAAATACGAAGTCTAACTGGTCCTGAACGCACTGCAGCAAGGTACAAACACAGAGTCTAACTGGCCCTGAACACATCACAATTAGGTACAAATACGAAGTCTAACTGGCCCTGAACGCACCGCAGCAAGGTGCAAACATGAAGCCTAACTGGCTCTGAACGCAGCGCATCAAGGCACAAACACAAAGTCTAACTGGCCTTCAATGCACCGCAGCAAGGTACAAACACTGAGTCTAACTGGCCCTGAAGGCACCGGAACAAAGTACAAACCCCGTTTCCATATGAGTTGGGAAATTGTGTTAGATGTAAATATAAACGGAATACAATGATTTGCGAATCCTTTTCAACCCATATTCAATTGAATGCACTACAAAGACAAGATATTTGATGTACAAACTCATAAACTAAATTTTTTTTTTGCAAATAATAATTAACTTAGAATTTCATGGCTGCAACACGTGCCAAAGTAGTTGGGAAAGGGCATGTTCACCACTGTGTTACATGGCCTTTCCTTTTAACAACACTCAGTAAACGTTTGGGAACTGAGGAGACACATTTTTTAAGCTTCTCAGGTGGAATTCTTTCCCATTCTTGCTTGATGTACAGCTTAAGTTGTTCAACAGTCCGGGGGTCTCAGTTGTGGTATTTTAGGCTTCATAATGCGCCACACATTTTCAATGGGAGACAGGTCTGGACTACAGGCAGGCCAGTCTAGTACCCGCACTCTTTTACTATGAAGCCACGTTGATGTAACACGTGGCTTGGCATTGTCTTGCTGAAATAAGCAGCGGCGTCCATGATAACGTTGCTTGGATGGCAACATATGTTGCTCCAAAACCTGTATGTACCTTTCAGCATTAATGGCGCCTTCACAGATGTGTAAGTTACCCATGTCTTGGGCACTAATACACCCCCATACCATCACAGATGCTGGCTTTTCAACTTTGCGCCTATAACAATCCGGATGGTTCTTTTCCTCTTTGGTCCGGAGAACACGACGTCCACAGTTTCCAAAAACAATTTGAAATGTGGACTCGTCAGACCACAGAACACTTTTCCACTTTGTATCAGTCCATCTTCGATGAGCTCAGGCCCAGCGAAGCCGACGGTGTTTCTGGGTGTTGTTGATAAACGGTTTTCGCCTTTCATAGGAGAGTTTTAACTTGCACTTACAGATGTAGCGACCAACTGTAGTTACTGACAGTGGATTTCTGAAGTGTTCCTGAGCCCATGTGGTGATATCCTTTACAAACTGATGTCGCTGGTTGATGCGTACAGCCTGAGGGATCGAAGGTCACGGGCTTAGCTGCTTACGTGCAGTGATTTCTCCAGATTCTTTGAACCCTTTGATGATATTACGGACCGTAGATGGTGAAATCCCTAAATTCCTTGCAATAGCTGGTTGAGAAAGGTTTTTCTTAAACTGTTCAACAACTTGCTCACGCATTTGTTGACAAAGTGGTGACCCTCGCCCCATCCTTGTTTGTGAATGACTGTGCATTTCATGGAATCTACTTTTATACCCAATCATGGCACCCACCTGTTCCCAATTTGCCTGCACACCTGTGGGATGTTCCAAATAAATGTTTGATGAGCATTCCTTAACTTTATCAGTATTTATTGCCACCTTTCCCAACTTCTTTGTCATGTGTTGCTGGCATCAAATTCTAAAGTTAATGATTATTTGCAAAAAAAAAATGTTTATCAGTTTGAACATCAAATATGTTGTCTTTGTAGCATATTCAACTGAATATGGGTTGAAAATTATTTGCAAATCATTGTATTCCGTTTATATTTACATCTAACACAATTTCCCAACTCATATGGAAACGGGGTTTGTACAAACATTGGGCCTAACTGGCCCTGAAGGCACCGCAGCAAGGTACAAAGTTTTATTTTGAAATTAAACTGGATAATTTATGTGTGTTTGTGCATGACTTCCTGTCCAACACAAGCAGATGTTGGCAAAATTGAACCGCCGTGTCGTGGCGACCGACTGATATAGAAGCTCTGTGTATGTTTAGCGCAGGGATGCTAAACGGCGGAAACGGACAAATTGACTTGAATAAAAATTATTTCACTGCTGCTACGCATCCAGTGGAAAGCCGGGGTAACTGGACTTGAATGCACCGCAGTAAGGTACAAACACAGAGTCTAACTGGCCATGAATGCACCGCAGTAAGGTACAAACACAGAGTCTTATTTCACTGCTGCTACGCATCCAGTGGAAAACCGGGCTAACTGGACTTGAATGCACCGCACTAAGGTACAAACACAGAGTCTAACTGGCCCTGAATGCACCGCAGTAAGGTACAAACACAGAGTCTAACTGGCCCTGAATGCACCGCAGTAAGGTACAAACACAGAGTCTTATTTCACTGCTGCTACGCATCCAGTGGAAAGCCGGGGTAACTGGACTTGAATGCACCGCAGTAAGGTACAAACACAGAGTCTAACTGGCCATGAATGCACCGCAGTAAGGTACAAACACAGAGTCTTATTTCACTGCTGCTACGCACCCAGTGGAAAACCGGGCTAACTGGACTTGAATGCACCGCACTAAGGTACAAACACAGAGTCTAACTGGCCATGAATGCACCGCAGTAAGGTACAAACACAGAGTCTAACTGGCCCTGAATGCACCGCAGTAAGGTACAAACACAGAGTCTAACTGGCCCTGAATGCACTGCAGCAACGCCATCAACAACCAACCTCTGACCTTTCCTGCTGTCTTGACCTTAAACACCCTCCTGCATGTGTGTTCAGTAAAGGTGCAGCGTTCTCCCCGCCCCCTCCCCTGGGAGACCGGTGGCTCCGCCCCCGTCCTCCCACCTTACCACTACAACACATACCACCCTGACCAGTCAGGTGCCAGATCCCAGAACCGGCACGCAAACAACTCCTGTACGTGTGCCTCTTTCTCTTTACAGGAGTGTGTGTGTGTGTGCGTGCCTGTGTGTGCGAGAAAGATGCTGACCTTCCCGTCTTTCCACAATGCAGCGCTCAGCCACTCGTTCTCGCCGGGTTCCATGTCGGCCTACAGTCTCTCGTCCCTCAACATGAGCACCCTGCCCAGGAGCGCGTATCCCACAAGTCCACGGGGCACGCTGATGAGGAAGAAGCAGAAGAAGAAGGACTTTAAGAGTTCCTGTGAGTCTCATACCATGATGAGATGATGACATGGCCACTATGGCGAGATGATACTCATGCGTGCTCTCTCAGTGTCTTTGGCGTCCAGCACTGTGGGTCTTGCCGGTCAGGTGGTGCACACGGAAACCACGGAGGTGGCGTTGCTAGGCGACGGCATCATGGGCTTTGGCCTTCAGCTGCAAGGCGGAGTCTTCGCCACCGAGACGCTGTCTTCGCCGCCACTCATCGCCTACATCGACCCCGACAGTCCCGCTGAGAGGTAACCACTCGGCACATACACCAGGTTTACTAACAGCTAATGTTGTATTTGTGTGGAGGTGTGGCATCCTGCAGATTGGAGACAGGATCTTGTCCATAAATGGGGTTCCAACTGAAGACTCCACTTTGGAAGAAACCAATCAGCTGCTCAGAGACTCCTCCATCACAGCACAACTCACCCTGGAGATCGAGTTTGATGTGGCTGGTAAGCACGCACGCACACATACAGTACACAGGCTGGGGTTTACGTGCGTTTTGAGGTGTCCGGCTTTGTTTATTTCAGAGTCGGTCATTCCGTCCTCGGGAACATTTCACGTGAAGCTTCCAAAGAAACCAGGAGTGGAGTTGGGAATCACCATCAGCTGTGAGTCCACACTGTGAATAGAAGAATGACGTGAACATGACATCCTGTTTGTGTTGTTGTGTCGCTGCAGCGCCGTCCAACAGGAAATCGGGTGACCCTCTGATCATTTCGGACATCAAAAAGGGCAGCGTGGCTCACAGGTGAGGAGACCACACGCTGACAATGAGAAGCTCAACCTAATCTTTGGCTGCTCTGGTCCAGGACGGGGACGCTGGAGTTGGGAGACAAGCTGCTGGCCATCGATAACATCCGCGTAGAGAACTGCTCCATGGAGGAGGCCGTCCACATCTTGCAGCAGTGTGAGGAGCTGGTGAAGCTGAAGATCCGTAAAGATGAAGACAACTCAGGTAGCGCTGACGGCAGCGTCCCTCTTTAGCGCGCACACATGAATGACCACGAGTGGTGCGCACGTTTCAGACGAGCAAGAAGTGTCAGGCAGCATCATCTACACGGTGGAGCTGCAACGCTACGGCGGTCCGCTAGGAATCACCATCTCAGGCACCGAGGAGCCTTTTGACCCCATCATCATCTCCTCACTCAGCAAGGGGGGGCTGGCAGAGAGGTTGACATTCACATAACTTGATAACTATGTGTAAATAGTCCATAATGGCACCTGCGTGAAGTTGGCCCACCCACTCCTCGCCAAACTATGTTGAAATAGTCTCAGTGGTTTGCGCTGTTGAAGTGGTTGATTGTGCTGTTTTCGTTTGAGTTATTAAGAGTTATTAAATATTATTTTATAGGTCAATACAAGGTAAGCCATATTTGTTCTCTTTACTATATAATATAATAATATGTTAATAACATAAAAACAATACCATTAGACAAGAATGACTTAAAAACTAATATTTAGAGGGAAGATTTTTGCAGCACAAATGTAGCACAAACTATTCGGACAAGTTTGAGGAGATTTTGACAAAGTGAGGTGCAGGGTGGTTATGAATAATAAAATATTAATAACATAAAAATTATAAAAGTTAATAACTTGGAAACTATATTGTTAGACCAAAACATTTTGCAACACAAACAAATAAGACAACAGGACATAAGGGAGATTCTGACATGATTGGAGGGCTGGTTATGAATAATAATACATTATTACTAGGGATGTCCGATAATGGCTTTTTGCCGATATTCCGATATTGTCCAACTCTTTAATTACCGATACCGATATCAACCGATACCGATATATACAGTCGTGGAATTAACACATTATTATGCCTAATTTGGACAACCAGGTAGGGTGAAGATTAGGTACTTTTAAAAAATGTTTATAAAATTAAATAAGATAAATAAATTAAAAACATTTTCTTGAATAAAAAAGAAAGTAAAACAATATAAAAACAGTTACATAGAAACTAGTAATTAATGAAAATTAGTAAAATTAACTGTTAAAGGTTAGTACTATAAGTGGACCAGCAGCACGCACAATCATGTGTGCTTACGGACTGTATCCCTTGCAGACTGTATTGATATATATTGATATATAATGTAGGAACCAGAATATTAATAACAGAAAGAAACAACCCTTTTGTGTGAAAGAGTGTAAATGGGGGAGGGAGGTTTTTTGGGTTGGTGCACTAATTGTAAATGTATCTTGTGTTTTTTATGTTGATTTAATTAAAAAAAAAAAACACAAAAAAAACGATACCGAATAATAAAAAAAACGATACCGATAATTTCCGATATTACATTTTAACGCATTTATCATCTCAAATTATTACAATTAAACCGTAACGATACAAATGAAAATTTCTGCTGCTTAAAGGATTGAGATGGGTTTGCAGAGCTTTTGAGAAGGTGGAGGTGCTGGTTATGAATCATAATTCGTTAATAACTTATGAACTATAATAGTTAGACCAAGGGTGTGGAAAATTACGGCCCGTCGACGTAATCAATTTGGCCCGTGAGACGTCATGAGTTTAATAAAGAATTTTACACTTGGGTAGATTGCATTCACTTTAACAATCTGACAAATGTGAAGCTGCGATTGTGTCACCATCTAGATGACATGGGGAGAAATTATCTGACCCAATACAAACAACCTTCCCTAGTAATGGTGCAAAAAAAGACAAATTCAACCAACAGAAAATGTAAACAGACATGGTCACACATAACACAATCTACTCACTAAACTTTGTGGACATTATATAAAATGTCCATGCACCATTAAAAAAGGAATCAAAATTACACCAATTTTAAGTCCATTACAAAGCATGATAGGAAAATGCAAAACACTCTCCACACTTATCAATGTTTGGCGCATTTTAGCTGCCTGATATTTCTGGTTGATTACAAAACTTTAAGTAGGTTGTCAGGAAAGTAAACAAGTCAAACTTTCACATACTCTACTCTATATTATAAATATTTGGGGTTTTGGAACCAGCCACTGGACTAAATCTGACCAATCTGTCAGTCTATGAGCACAAACTGTTGAAGCCTACTCGGATGAGCGGCGAAACGTCTTCTAAGACAAACCAAACAGTCCAATTGCGATTGATTGAATGCCCTGAGATGAACAATGACCTGGATGAATGAGAACATTCATGGATAAATGAATGATTAATATCATATGTACACATATACATGCACAGGCTATATACGTTACATGCAAGTCGGCTTTCGGCCCTCGACCATACTTTGTTAGCCCAATATGGCCCCCAAGTCAAAAAGTTTGGACAACCCAGAATTACACTAAAACGTTTTGCGACACAAACCAGCGCAAACGAACGGGACACGTTTAGGGAGATTTTGACATTGTTGGAGAGCTAGTTATGAATAATAACACGTTAATACCATAAAAAACTAAAAACCCTAACAGCACAAACAAAAATTTCTGCAGCACAAACAATTCATACTGGTTTTGGGAGATTTTGAGAAGGTGGGGGGGTGGTTATGAACCATAATTTGTTAATAACTTAAGAACTATATTAGTTAGACCAGGGGTAGGGAACCAATAGCTCTAGAGCCAGATGTGGCTCTTTTGATGACTGCATCTGGCTCTCAGATAAATCTTAGCTGAAATTTGCGTAACATGATAAGTAATGAATAATTACTCTGTGTTAAAAATAACCACGTATCAACCAGACGACAAAGCCATCAGCAAAACCATGCAGCACCAGAAGTCGCATTAATGGTAAGAAGTATTTTATTTATTATTAGTTATTTTCAGAATAACAATGTTATTAAAAAGAATACGAGACTTATCATACTCTAAACATATTGGTCTTTCTTAAAAATGCACGCATTTAGTTGTATTCAGTGTTAAAAAATATTATACGGCTCTCACGGAAATACATTTTAAAATATTTGGCTTTCATGTGTCATGTCTGTGTGATCATGTTTTTGTTTTGGTCATGTTCGGTTTTGTTTTTGGACTTTTTGTGCACTTTTGTTTTGGCACCACGCCAAGACCCGCCACGCCAAGTTCCACGGCAGGCTCCAGTACCCGCATTTATGCTTCTGCACACTCTCCACACCCTTATGACCCTTGCTGCTCTTTTTTCATGCCGGTTCCATGCCAAGTAAGTTTTTGTTTATTAAGCCACAGTTAGTGTTTTTTGTTGTTCATAGTTTCTGCCTTTGTGCAAGTATTTGTTTTCATAGCCAAGTCGTTTCTCCGCCACTGTGCGCACTTTTCGTTTGTACTTTTTTGTAGTTATAGTGTTTAAATAAATAATGTATTCACCTTCACGCCACATCTGGTCCAATTCACTCGCACCTCGGGAGAACAAACCAAGCCATGGTCCCAGTCGTGACAGGAGAAAACTAATGGTTGCTATGGTGACAAAACAAAAGTGCACAAAAAGTCCAAAAACAAAACCGAACATGACCAAAACAAAAACATGATCACACAGACATGACATCATGGCTCTCTCAGCCAAAAAGTTTCCCGACCCCTGAGTTAGATCAAAGGTTTCTGCAGTACAAACAAATGAGACAAGTTTGAGGAGATTTTGACAGAGTTGAGGACTGTTTATACATAACACGTTAATTACATGTTAGTAACAAAAAAATACATAAAGCGTTAATAACTTAAACTATGCTAGTTTAAGCACAAACGAATGGGACATCTTTAGGGAGATTTTGACATTGTTGAAGAGCTGGTTAGGAATAATAACACGCGAATACCATAAAAAACATAAAACATCAATAACTTAAAAACTGTAATTGTACAAACACAAAATGTCTGCAGCACAAACGATTTAGACTAGTTTGGGAGGATTTTGAGAGGGTGTGTGTGTGGAGGGGCGGGGGGCTGGTTGTGAATCATCATCATAAAAGTTTTTAACGATATCCTCCTGTCCACTGATTCTGGTAAATATGTTGTCCTGGTGCTTTTAGATCTGTCTGCTGCGTTCGACACCGTCGACCACGCCACCTTAATCACTCGTCTTGAGAACTGTGTGGGCATTAAGGGCGTCGCCCTCAACTGGTTCCGGTCGTACCTAACCGACAGGAGTTTTTGTGTAAAAGTAGACAGTTTTATGTCGTCCACAGCTCCTTTACCACATGGGGTCCCCCAGGGCTCAATCCTTGCCCCAATTTTATTTGCGCTTTACCTTCTCCCCCTTGGTTCTATTTTTAGGAAGTACAGTATTGCATTTCATTTTTATGCCGATGATTGCCAGATTTATTTTCCCATGGCACAAAATAACACGGTTCAACGTCTTATTGACTGCCTGCACGACATCAAAGTCTGGCTTTCAGCTAACTTCCTGAGCCTAAATGAAGATAAAACAGAAGTTATGTTGTTCGGTCCAAGTCGCTCTCCCTCCCCCAACGTTGACCTCGGCACTCTGACCCCGTATCTCAGCGACTCTGTCACAAACCTGGGGGTAAAGTTTGACTCAGATTTTAAATTCGAAAAACAAATCAGCAGCGTCGTTCAAAAAAGCTTTTATCAATTACGCCAAATAGCGAAAGTGAAACCGCTTCTATCAAGACATGATCTTGAGAAATTAATCCACGCTTTTATCTCGACTCGTCTTGATTATTGTAATGCCCTGTATGTTGGCATTAGCCAGGCCTCCCTCGCCCGCCTGCAGCTCGTGCAGAACTCTGCTGCTCGTCTGCTAACACAGACCCGCAGACGTGAGCACATCACCCCTATTTTAGCGTCCCTTCACTGGCTCCCTGTGCGTTACCGAATACATTTTAAACTCCTTTTATTTGTTTTTAAATGTCTAAACAACCTCGCGCCAACCTATCTCTCCGACCTCCTTCAGCCTTACTGCCCCACCCGATCCTTAAGATCAGCCGATCAGCTGCTGTTGACGGTCCCTGACACAAGGCTGAAGCTTAGAGGTGACAGAGCTTTCGCCGTTGCTGCTCCCAAGCTCTGGAACGACCTACCCCTGAGTGTTAGACAAGCCTCCTCTCTTCCTGTTTTTAAATCTCTCTTAAAAACATACTTTTATTCCATGGCTTTTAACACTGAGTGATATCCATCCTGCAATGGCGCCCCATAATACACCTGCTGTGATCCTGTTTTTATGTTTTTATTCATTCTATTTTAATTATTTATTTTTTATCGTGTTCTGTTTGTGTTTTGTTGTGTTTGCTCGGTACTCGTTTTATCTTTTAACCTGCTCATTGTACAGCACTTTGGCTACCCCTGTGGTCAATTTTAAATGTGCTCTATAAATAAAGTTGATTTGATTTGATTTGATTTGTTAATAACTTAAGAACTATTTTAGTTAGACCAAAACTTTTTAAAGCGCCAACAAATGAAACAAGTTTGAGGAGATTTTGACATGGTTGTGGACTGTTTATGAATAATTACATGTTAGTAACATAAAACGTTAATAACTTGAAAACTATGATAGTTAAACCAGCACAAACAGATGCGTTTTGTGAGGGGTGGCGGGCCAACTTCACACATGTCATTGTGGAGGATGATGTAGGGAATGTCACCCCCTGTTGGTGACACTAGTGAGCGCGGTCAGCTGTCAATCAATAGTGATCAAATGTTCGCTTTGTTTTCGTTCAGGACGGGCGCGATCCACGTGGGCGATCGTATCTTGGCCATCAACAGCAGCAGCCTGAAGGGCAAACCTCTGAGCGAGGCCATTAGTCTGCTGCAGCAGGCGGGAGAGACGGTCACGCTCAAGATCAAGAAGCAGGGCGAGCGTACGTGCTCGCTCGCGGCCGTCACACGACCCGGGGAGGCTGACGCACATGTTACCGTCTGCCCTGTGTTCGCAGTGTCCAGTCCCAAGTCCTGCGTGATTGGCTCGGTGACGGGGGCGGGGCCTAACCAGGAGAACCACGATGAGGATGAGGAGGAGCCTGTTGTCATGGTAGCACCCCCTTCCAGTCAGAGGTTGTTCAACACGCTGCCGTCCGTAGACAGCGCCGTGGAGTCCTGGGATGGATCCAACATGGATGGCCCGGGTAGGCACATGACCTGTGACCTTTGCACGCTCAGGCGACACACATGCTGACTTTTGTTCCACATGTAGCTGCGCCATTCCAGTCGTCGCCTTTCACCTTCCACGAGTGGCGCAACGCCAAGATCAGCAACAGCCAATCACCCGCCTCCTCCCGCCAGAGAGCCAATCCACTGTCAGACCTCGGCCTCAACGATGACTGGGATCAGGCCGCACTCGGAGGGTGAGCGCGGCCTTTTTTAACAAAAACACTCCAAACATTTTACCATTGGGCTATGAGCAGTAACAATATAGCATGTTAGCATTCCTAATCTACGCCAATGACACTTGTTAGCAACGAGCAAAGAGCAGTCTACAGTGTAGCATGTGAGCTTTTCTAGTCCACACCAATGACACTTGTTTACACCGAGCTAAGCGCAGGGTTAGCATTCTTCAACCACATTAATGGCACTTAACATCGAGCTAGGAGCAGTCACAGTGTAGCATGTTAGCATTCTTTAACTACTGTCCGCCCTGAGATCGGTAGGTTGTGAGTTCAAACCCCGGCCGAGTCATACCAAAGACTATAAAAATGGGACCCATTACCTCCCTGCTTGGCACTCAGCATCAAGGGTTGGGATTGGGGGGTTAAATCACCAAAAATGATTCCCGGGCACGGCCACCGCTGCTGCTCACTGCTCTCCTCACCTCCCAGGGGGTGATCAAGGGTGATGGGTCAAATGCAGAGAATAATTTCGCCACACCTAATGTGTGTGTGACAATCATTGGTACTTTAACTTTAACTTTACATCACTGACACATGTTAGCATTGAGCTAAGAGCAGTCACAGTGTAGCATGTTAGCATTCTTTAACCACATCACTGACACTTGTTAGCATTGAGCTAAGAGCAGTTCCAATCGAGCATGTTAGCATTTTTAATCCACATCAGTGAAAGTTGTTAGCATCGAGCTAAGAGCAGTTCCAGTCTAGCATGTTAGCATTCTTTAACCACATCAGTGACACTTGTTAGCATCCAGCTAAGAGCAGTCACAGTGTAGCATGTTAGCATTCCTAATCCACATCAATGAAACTTGTTAGCATCAAGCTAGGTGCAGTCACGATGTAGCATGTTAACATTCTTTAACCACATCAATGACTTTGTTCGCATCAAGCTAGGAGCAGTTCCAATCTAGCATGTTAGCATTCTTTACCCACATCACTGACACTTGTTAGCATCGAGCTAAGAGCAGTCACAGTGTAGCATGTTAGCATTCATAATCCACATCAATGAAACTTCTTAGCATCAAGCTAGGTGCAGTCACAGTGTAGCATGTTAGCATTCCTAATCCACATCAATGAAACTTGTTAGCATCAAGCTAGGTGCAGTCACAATGTAGCATGTTAACATTCTTTAACCACATCAATGACCTTGTTCGCATCAAGCTAAGAGCAGTCACAGTCTAGCATGTTAGCATTCTTTAACCACATCAATGACACTTGTTAGCATCCAGCTAAGAGCAGTCACAGTGTAGCATGTTAGCATTCCTAATCCACATCAATGAAACTTGTTAGCATCAAGCTAGGTGCAGTCACAATGTAGCATGTTAGCATTCTTTAATTACATTAATGGCATTTGTTAGTATCGAGCTAAGAGCAGTTCCAATCTAGCATGTTAGCATTTTTAACCACATCAATGACACTTGTTAGCATCCAGCTAAGAGCAGTCACACTGTAACATGTTAGCATTCCTAATCCACATCAATGAAACTTGTTAGCATCAAGCTAGGTGCAGTCACAATGTAGCATGTTAGCATTCTTTAACTACATTAATGGCATTTGTTAGCATCGAGCTAAGAGCAGTTCCAATCTAGCATGTTAGCATTCTTTAACCACATCAATGACCTTGTTCGCATCCAGCTAGGAGCAGTTCCAATCTAGCATGTTAGCATTCTTTAACCACATCAATGACACTTGTTAGCATCGAGCTAAGAGCAGTCACAATGTAGCATGTTAGCATTCCTAATCCACATCAATGACACTTGTTAGCATTGAGCTAGGTGCAGTAACAAGAGTGTGTCTGTGCCTGCAGAACCTGTAATGTCGCCAGTGGTCTTATTTCTGACAGCAGGTATCACTCTGACCTTTGAACTTTAACCACCTCACCCGGTGACCGGTGACCCTTTTTTGTCCACTCGTCTCTTCACGCTCTTCTCCAGCATGTCTGCTCCGACTTCCTCTTGTGTGTGTGTGTGTGTGTGTGTGTGTGTGTGTGTGTGTGTGTGTGTGTGTGTGTGTGTGTGTGTGTGTAAAATAATCCTTCACTGACCTCTGACTTCTGCTCCAGGTTCATTGTGGGCCATGATGGGACTGAACCCGACCAGGAAGAGAACTTCTGGTCTCAGGCCCTGGAGGATCTGGAGACGTGTGGTCAGAGTGGAATCCTCAGAGAACTGGAGGTGTGCGCGCACACACACACACACACACACACACACACACACACACACACACACACACACACACACACACACACACACACACACACACACACACACACTATTGTATGTGTTACCTTCTTGAGACCTCCGAATAATGCCTATAATAAAAGTCATAATTTTACTCAACGCAAGTCAAAATTTTACAAGAAAAACTGAATATTTGTGCAATATTATGATAAAAGTTGGAATTTTACTCGAAAAAATTCACAATTTTATAAGAAAACTTACAAATGTTGGCAATATTATAATAATAATCGGAATGTTACTTGGCAAAATTATGACAAAAGTCATCATTTTACTCAAAAATGTCACTATTTCACAAGAACAACAACAAAAATTGGCATATTGTGATAAAATTTAGAATTTTTGTCATGTCTTTTGATCATGTTTTGTTTGGCTATGTTCTGTTTGGTTTTTGGACTCTTTTTAGTTTCTGTTTACGCTCCCTTGTTTTTGTCACCATGGCGACCCATTAGTTTTCACCTGATGCATTTGGACTCACGCACCTGTTTTCATTCATGAAGAGACTATTTAAGCCTGTCATTGTCTGTTGGTCGTTCTGGCGTCACCACTCCGTTTGTCATCACTCTGCTCATGCCATAGTTCATGCTGTCATAGTTCATGCTGCTCTTTTTTGCCACGTGAGTTTTTGTTTATTCGTGTCACAGTAAGTGTTTTTGTTTCTTGCCTCATAGTCTGCCTAAGTTCTAGTTTTTGTTTCCTTAGTCAAGTTGTGTCTCCGCCTTGTGCGTGCCTTTTGTTTGTTCTTTTCATAGTAATAATTAAAACATGTATTTACCTTCACGCCATGACCGGTCCAGTTCCTTTGCATTCCGGGAGAACAAACCACACCATAATCCACGTCGTGACAATTTTATATGACAAATGTCACCATTTTGCATTAAAATGTAATAATTTTACATAAAATTTTTTTATAATTTTACGAGAAAATATTGCAATATTACAGAAACAGAAAGAATATGAGAAATTGTTCCCAATTTTATAAGAAAAAAGTTGACACATTGTGAAAAAAAGACTGATTTTAGTTAAAAAAAATTTTTTTTTAAATGTTTTGGTTTTTAATCTTCATTATTTACTTCAAGTTATTACAGTATGTCTCTATATACATTTTTATTTGTTTTTTTAAAATTAATTTTGGCCAAAGGGGGCGCATTTCAATTTCTCACACAGACTTGTTATTACATATGTTGGCTAGAGGGGGAGCACTTCAGATTTTTACACACACTTGTTATTTCATATGTTGACCAGAGGGGGAGCACTTTTAAAATTGTCACACAGTCAATTTGAAAAATCCTTCCTTTTTGGGACCACCCTCATTTTGAGAAATTTCACCCACAGGGGTGCAAATGAGACATTCTCTATTAGATGCAATGGTTTTCCGTATTGGGACCATGATTTATGTCCTCACTTGTTCACTGGTCCTCATATGGAAGGTACTTTTCCTTGTTGATGTCTCAAGAAGGGTAGAAATACAAGAACACACACACACACGTGTCAAAGGAGAAGGGGCGGGGCTTTGTCATAACTTTGACAAAAACAAAAGATTGAGAGCTGATTGTTTTACAGGAGTGTGAAAAGGAGGCGGAGCTCGTCACTGGGGTATCGTTTTCTCCTGTGTGTCTTTGAACGCCACTCACTGAATTAGTCGAACTAACATGAAATTAACTTTTTGACTAACACGTTGAGGCACGTTAGCGTGTGTGACGCCTGATTAGCTGAGAGCTTCCATCAGAAAGTGTGCTGACGGTGACGTGAACACACCATGTGACCATGTCTCGACGTCTCTGATTGGCTCTCTCCAGGCAACCATCATGTCAGGCTCCTCCCTGAGTCTCAACCAGGACCCCACGCCCCTGCGCAGCACGCTCGGACGCCAGGCGAGCTTCCAGGAGCGCAGCAGCACCCGACCACTGGTGACCCCGCGCTCAAACACTTTGCCCTCTGACCCCCAGCGCCGAGCCTTCGCCATGAAGAAGATGAGACAGGAAGTCAATGACATTCTCAACCAGAACCCAGTAGAACTTCACAAAGTTGGTGTCATGTGTTCAGAAGCGTGTCACATGGTGCGCATCACATGTTCACACTACGTGTGTGTGTGTGTGTGTGTGTGTGTGTGTGTGTGTGTGTGTGTGTGTGTGTGTGTGTGTGTGTGTGTGTGTGTGGGTCTCAGCTGACTGTGGAGAAGTCTTCTGACTCGGAGGACTTTGGCTTCAGCGTGTCAGACGGCGTGTTGGACCGCGGCGTGTACGTCAACAACATCCGAGCGGGCGGTCCGGCGGAGCGCGGCGGCCTGCAAGCGTACGACCGCTTGCTGCAGGTAAGGAGAGCTCAGAGGTCAGAGGTCAGCGTGTGCCTCCCAACGTGTGTTTGCGTGCAGATCAACCACGTCCGCACAAGAGACTTCGACTGCTGCCTCGTGGTGCCGCTCATCGCCGAATCGCCAAACCACTTGGAGCTGGTCATCAGCCGAAACCCCGCCTCCTCCACCAACCCGCTGACCAATCACACGGAAGGACGCTCCTGTCAGACGGAATCATCCGAGCTGCGCGCGGACACCGAGAACGTTGACGCTCCCATCAAGTGGAAGAAGCCGGGGGAGAGTCTGGGGGCGGGGCTAGTCACCAACACTTCCTTTTAGTGGTGTTACTGGAACCACCGGACCCCGCCCCCTAGACCCCCCCCCCCCAACCCCCCACGGTGCTACACAAACTCTCCATTGCAGTGAACGTTGAGCTCTGAAAGCACACTGATGGAGCAGCCACCTCCTGGTCTGTACACCCGGAAGCTGAGTTACGAGAGAAGCACAGCTGTGGTTGCCATGGAGACCACACACACACTCCGGTCAGTCTAAAGACCTAATGAACGCTCCTGGAGGGAAAAGTAATATTATGACAAAGACACTAAGAAGTTCTCAAATATTTTTTTTTACAATTACACGTGACTTGACTGGCCACACTGTGTGTGTGTGTGTATGTGTGTGTGTGTGTGTGTGTGTGTGTGTGTGTGCACTTGTCGTCTTTGGCCAGAGAACCCTCTCCCCCATTCCCTTAGCCAATAGACAGGCAGGATGACAGACAGATTCATCTGATTGGCTGGAACCAATCATTCAAAAGATGCCTGATTCTGATTGGTTCTCTTCCCCAGGTTAACCAATCAGCTTCCAGGAAGCAGCCAAGCATGACCCCGCCCCCCCCCCCTCCAGTAGCTGTGATCTATTATGCTAATCAATTGGTGTGTTTTTGATTGACTGTTGTCACTTTTCTGTTTGTTTGTTACCATGACGACTGGACCTCAAACTGTGTACAATAGATTAAAAAAAAAAAAGGTTCAGTCCGTCATCATCGAGCCATAAAACCATTTTACATTAATGTATATATATATATATATACATATATATATATATATATATAAAAAAAAAAATCCTGTTAAACAGGGAACTTGTGAAGCGTGCGTGCGTCAACGTTTGACGATAACGTTCAAAGCCACCAATCAGAAACCTCCTTGAAACCACTCGCTGCTCTGATTGGTCGACTTATTTGAACTTGGACAGATGTTAACTGAAGCACAGACTGGTGGCCATCATGCTAGCCAGGAGCTGGCAGACACGAGCACAGGGCCAACTTAGCACAAAGCTAATATCAGCTGTTGTCACCCCGTGAAAAGAAGCGCAGCTAACATTATGAATACACTGCAGGCTAACAGCATACGTTAATGATAATATATCAGTTATTAACATTTATTATGACACTATTAATTCACAAAAAAGAGAGAAAGGCTAACAGCGAACCCGCTTGAAATCAGGGGAATGAGTCTGATGTTGAGGGGCGTGGCTTCAGAATGCGCGTGATCAAGCCATACACACTGTGTTCGTACGCACACTGTGCTGCGTACGTGCGTGCACGTGTTTGCGTGCGCAAGCAACATCGCAGGGATTTGCACTTGGCCTCCACCACACTCCCTACACACGTGCACGCGCACGCACACGCATTGGACTGCCATTGGAACTAAAGAGTCCATTCCCATGTAGCTTCACCAACCAAACCGTATTTTCTTTAAGGAACAAGGATGTTGTAAAGTATTTTTCTACTAATTTAATACTTTGGTAGCATGATGTTCCTGCTGTTTGTCCTGTCTCCACTTTCTTTGTATGGACGACTACTGAGCAACAATAAAGACCCACTATAGTAGTACTAGTCTTGGTTTGATCAACCACTCACTTTATTTCACATGCTACTATTACTAGGATAACTACTCACTTGATTTCACCTACAACTATTAGTAGTACTAGTATTACTAGGACAACTACTCACTTTCTTTCACATACTTCTATTAGTACTACCGTAATATTATTAAGACAACTAATTACGTCCCTGGCACTCAGCATCAAGGGTTGGAATTGGGGGTTAAATCACCAAAAATGATTCCCGGGCGCAGCACCGCTGCTGCCCACTGCTCCCCTCACCTCCCAGGGGGTGATCAAGGGGATGGGTCAAATGCAGAGGACAAATTTCACCACACCTAGTGTGTGCGTGACAATCATTGGGACTTTAACTTTAACTTTAACTCACTTTATTTCACCTACTACTGTAACTTAGTAGTACTAGTATTACTACAACTGCATGACTTATTTAATTAGTTCACCTACTATTATTAGTAGTACTAGTATTACTAGGACAACTACTCACTTTATTTCACCTTACTATTAGTAGTACTAGTATTATTAAGACAACTACTCACTTTATTTCACCCACTACTGTAACTTAGTAGTACTAGTATTACTACAACTGCAGGACTTATTTAATTAGTTCACCTACTACTATTAGTAGTACTAGTATTACTAGGACAACTACTCACTTTATTTCACCTACTACTATTAGTGCTAGTATTACTAGGACAACTACTCACTTTATTTCACCTACTACTATTAGTAGTACTAGTATTATTAGGACAACTACTCACTTTATTTCACCTACTACTATTAGTAGTACTAGTATTACTACGACAATAGCTCACTTTATTTCACCCACTACTATTAGTAGTACTAGTATTATTAGGACAACTACTCACTTTATTTCACCTACTACTATTCGTAGTACTAGTATTACTAGGACAACTACTCACTTTAGCTCACCTACTGCTATTAGTAGTACTAGTATTATGAGGACAACTACTCACTTTAACTCACCTACTACTGTAACTTAGTAGTACTAGTATTACTACAACTGCACAACTTATTTAATTAGTTCACCTACTACTATTAGTAGCACTAGTATTACTAGGACACTTACTTTATTTCACCTACTACTATTAGTAGTACTAGTATTACTAGGACAACTACTCACTTTATTTCACCTTACTATTAGTAGTACTAGTATTATTAAGACAACTACTCACTTTATTTCACCTACTACTGTAACTTAGTAGTACTAGTATTACTACGACTGCACGACTTATTTAATTAGTTCACCTACTACTATTACTAGGACAACTACTCACTTTATTTCACCTACTACTATTAGTACTAGTATTACTAGGACAACTACTCACTTTATTTCACCTACTACTATTAGTAGTACTAGTATTACTACGACAATAGCTCACTTTATTTCACCCACTACTATTAGTAGTACTAGTATTATTAGGACAACTACTCACTTTATTTCACCTACTACTATTCGTAGTACTAGTATTACTAGGACAACTACTCACTTTAGCTCACCTACTGCTATTAGTAGTACTAGGACAACGACTCACTTTATTTCACCTACTATTAGTAGTACTAGTATTACTAGGACAACTACTCACTTTATTTCACCTACTACTGTTAGTAGTACTAGTATTACGAGGACAACTACTCACTTTAACTCACCTACTACTGTAACTTAGTAGTACTAGTATTACTACAACTGCACAACTTATTTAATTAGTTTATTAGTAGCACTAGTATTACTAGGACACTTACTCACTTTATTTCATCTACTACTATTAGTAGTACTAGTATTATTAAGACAACTACTCACTTTATTTCACCTACTACTATTAGTACTAGTATTACTACGACTGCACGACTTATTTAATTAGTTCACCTACTACTATTAGTAGTACTAGTCATACAAGGACAACTACTCACTTTATTTCACCTACTACTATTAGTCAGAGGTGGGACCAAGTCATTGTTTTGCAAGTCACAAGTAAGTCTCAAGTCTTTGCCCTCAAGTCCGAGTCAAGTCCCGAGTCAAGACAGGCAAGCCCCGAGTCAAGTCCAAAGTCAAGACTGGAAAGTCTCAAGTCAAGTTTTAAGTCCTGCATTTTGAGTTTCGAGTCCTTTCAAGTCCTTTTAACCACAGACTAATATATTAACACAGATTGTGTATGCTTTTCAAATGCTGTATTTATTTATTAAAACAAGTGCATTTTAAATTGCAGGAAAGAAAATTGTGCTGACATTGCACTTTATAATAGCACTATTAACCAGTCATTTTAAACATTAACTCATTCCTTTACAGAACAAACACATTGAAAAATAAAGTGCAAATGTACTTATTTGTACAAAAGTGTTAACATTGAAAAAACATGACATATACGTGAACATAACAAAAAAGTTGTACTTTTTATATGTCAGGGCCCTATGCTGCATTGCATTTGCAAAAGACCAAATTAGCCAAGAGTCTGTCAGTCATTTGTGCACGATGGGGGCGTAGTATGATGCCACCATGGCTGAAAACTCGCTCCACTGGAGCACTGGAGGCAGGCACTGCCAAGACTGTCATGGCCACTCGGAACAGTGAAGGAAGAGTCTTCATGTTCAATGCCCAGAACAAAAGGGGGGAGAGAGTTGTTTTGGGTTGGTGCACTACTTGTAAGTGTATCTTGTGTTTTTTATGTTGATTTAATTAAAAAAAAAAAAAAAAAAAAAAAAAAAAATTCTTGTGCGGCCCGATACCAATCGATCCACGGACCAGTACCGGGCCGCGGCCCGGTGGTTGGGGACCACTGAGGTAAACAACCAACAGTATGTCAGAAAGCTAGCTAAAACGGTACACATATTCATAATATAGTATACATTTTAACTGACCTTTATTTTACTATTTTTGTCTTTTTTTTAGGTGGCTAAAATACGCGGTGCTGCTGACCGCCGTCTAACGTTACGTGTGATATATTGACTAACGTAACCCTGCTTAAAAAAATCACTGAACAAAAAGTATGAATAAGGTAGTGAACTGCAACAGATTCCCGTGTTTGCAATAACGTTATAACGTTAGCAGTGAGTTTACAGCCTCACTGATTTAACTACACAGCAAATAAAAGTCACGTTACTTAGCCAATAAACGTTATCTTACATTCAAAACTTACCGTTCTTTGTGCAACTTCAAATGCCGGACAAAGTTGGAAGTTGTTGCCTCTCCATCAGTAATTTTGGAACCGCATGTGTTGCATACTGCAAACCGTTTTGTGTTGACCACCTCGTAATTTTTATACCCAAACGAAATTATTTTAGGCATCATTTTTTGTTCACTGGCGTGTGGTTTGGACATGTCTTCTTCCTTGGTTGTCCTGCAATTTGATTGGATGAATGCTGTGTGATGAAAACAAAGTAGATCTAATTTGATTGGCTGTTGTACTGAGACCACACCAGCTGACACACGCAACGCTGATAGACAAGTACACAATGAAAAATACGGAGCGCTCCCGAATAACTTTTTCATCTTTGGGTTTTGGGGAAAGTAGCAAGTCATGTCAAGTCATGTCAATTCAAAAGGCTCAAGTCCAAGTGAAGTCACAAGTCATTGATGTTAAAGTCTAAGTCGAGTTGCAAGTCTTTTTACATTTTGTCAAGTCGAGTCTAAAGTCATCAAATTCATGACTCGAGTCTGACTCGAGTCCAAGTCATGTGACTCGAGTCCACACCTCTGCTATTAGTAGTACTAGTATTACTACAACAATATCAATCAATCAATCAATCAATGTTTATTTATATAGCCCTAAATCACAAGTGTCTCAAAGGGCTGCACAAGCCACAACGACATCCTCGGTATAGCCCACATAAGGGCAAGGAAAAACTCACCCCAGTGGGACGTCGATGTGAATGACTATGAGAAACCTTGGAGAGGACCGCATATGTGGGTAACCCCCCCCTCTAGGGAGACCGAATGCAATGGATGTCGAGTGGGTCCAACATAATATTGTGAGAGTCCAGTCCATAGTGGATCCAGCATAACAGTAAGAGTCCAGTCCACAGTGGGGTCAGCAGGAAACCATCCCGAGCGGACACGGGTCAGCTCACTTTATTTACATATGTTATTAGCCCTTCACATTAGTTATTTAAGCATCTGTTGATATTTTTAGTTAATCGGTAATAATTATTGTTTACATCGAACAAAGACAGCACAGTCTACCAATTCAAATTCCTTGTGTGTTTAACAACACTAGCCAATAAAAGTGATTCTGATAGAACAGGGGTCACCAACCTTTTTGAAACCAAGAGCTACTTCTTGGGTACTGATTAATGCGAAGGGCTAGCAGTTTGATACACACTTAAATAAATTGCCAGAAATAGCCAATTTGCTCAATTTACCTTTAATTCTATGTTATTATTAGTAATTAATGATATTTATCTTTTACGGAAGGTTTTTTTGTAGAGAATAAATGATGAAAAAAACACTTAATTGAACGGTTTAAAAGAGGAGAAAACACGAAAAAAATTAAAATTAAATTTTGAATTCAATTTCCACTCTTTAAAATTCAAAATTCAACCGAAAAAAAGAAGAGAAAAACTAGCTAATTTGAATCTTTTTGAAAAATTAAAAAAATAATTTATGGAACATCATTAGTAATTTTACCTGATTAATATTAATTTTAGAATTTTGATGACATGTTTTAAAATCCAATCTGCACTTTGTTAGAATATATAACAAATTGGACCAAGCTATATTGGGGCGGCAAGGCGTAGTGGGTAGAGCAACCGTGCCAGAAACCTGAGGGTTGCAGGTTCGCTCCCCGCCTCTTACCATCCAAAAATCGCTGCCGTTGTGTCCTTGGGCGGGACACTTCACCCTTTGCCCCCGGTGCCACTCACACCGGTGAATTGAATGATGAATGATAGGTGGTGGTCGGAGGGGCCGTTGGCGCAAATTGCAGCCACGCTTCCGTCAGTCTACCCCAGGGCAGCTGTGGCTATGAAAGTAGCTTACCACCACCAGGTGTGAATGAATGATGGGTTCTACATGTAAAGCGACTTTGGGTACTTAGAAAAGCGCTATATAAATCCCAGGTATTATTATTATTATTATTATATTTCTTTTTTTTTATTTATTTTTTTTATGTCCTGTCCAGCTTCTCAGGCAAATCATATAGTTGATGTAGATGCCCATGTCGGCTGTTCAGATTTACTTTACAAAAGAGAAGTGTAGGATACTTCTCTTGTTGCCTTATTTGTATTTGACTTTATTAAATGTATTTATATTATCATTTAGTGCAGCCGGGCCGGAGCAGGAGGGGATAGAAAGAGAGAGAAAAAGAAGACAGAGGGGGAAATTGTGGGGACAAGAGGGGGATTAGACAGAGAGACAAAAACAACAACAGCAAACAACAACAACAACAACAATAGAGCAACATCAGCAAATATGACATGTACAAATATGATGGTAAAAGTAATAGCAAATAAGCAGTTAGCGAAAAATAAAAAATAATACAGAAATAACAATGAGCATTATTACACTACAAATGGATCAATACAAATACCAATAGAAATAGCGCTATTGATAATGAACAATACCAATAATTTACCTTTATTATCAACAATACAGTTGTTTAAATGCAACAATACATATACGTAATGATAACTTGAGATACGAAAGAATGCAGAAAAATGGAGGGGGAGAAAGAGAAGCAACCTACATTAACCTTGTAGATTGTTATAGTCACAATAGGTTAAGCTTTGTCAGTGTGCCATGTGTTACACCCAGTTTACCCTAGGGCAACAACGTTAATATATGTTTGATGAAACGTGATTATGTGCATGAGTGTAAGTATGCATATGTACTTGTATATGTACAGAATGTGTATATGTGTTTGTACAATGAATGTATATATTATATATTATTATATTTCTAACAAAAACAAATCATTATTTCTTCTAGATTTTCCAGAACAAAAACTTTAAAAGAAATTCAAAAGACTTTGAAAAAAGATTTATATTTGATTCTACAGATTTTCTAGATTTGCCAGAATACTTTTTTTGAATTTTAATCATAATAAGTTTGAAGAAATATTTCACAAATATTCTTCGTCGAAAAAACAGAAGCTAAAATGAAGAATTAAATTAAAATGTATTTATTATTCTTTACAATAAAAAAAAAAAATTTACTTGAACATTGATTTAAATTGTCAGGAAAGAATTTAAAAGGTAACAAGGTATATGTGTTTAAAAAATCCTAAAATCATTTTTAAGGTTGTAGTTTTTTTTCTAAAATTGTCTTTCTGAAAGTTATAAGAAGCAAAGTAAAAAAAAGAAATGAATTTATTTAAACAAGTAAAGACCAAGTCTTTAAAATATTTTCTTGGATTTTCAAATTCTATTTGAGTTTTGTCTCTTAGAATTAAAAATGTCGAGCAAAGCTAGACCAGCTTGCTAGTAAATAAATACAATTTGAAAAATAGAGGCAGCTCACTGCTAAGTGCTGCTATTTGAGCTATTTTTTAGAACAGGCCAGCGGGCGACTCATCTGGTCCTTACGGGCGACCTGGTGCCCGCGGGCACTGCGTTGGTGACCCCTGTGATAGAAGCATTAGAAGCGGCAAAAAAACACACGCACACACAGAAAGTGACGTACCCGGACATGACGTAGCTTCCACTCTGCTTCCGGTGTTTGGTAGCTTCTCTGCTAGCTTGCTTCTCCATCGCTTTCTTTACAATATTGTTCTGCAAGCGACTCTCCGACGGAAACCTTCCCCGACGCGGTCGCTGGATAGACGGCAGGAAAGATGTCCACGGCCCTGGAGAGCTACATTAACCGTATCCTCCTCCAGCTAACTAGCATGCTAGCTTTAACCACTGTTCCGTTTGAATGAATGTTAGCATGTAGCTTTTAGCAGCTAGCCTACGGAGCTAAACTCAAACAAACCAGTGTGTATAAAACACACACACACATATATATATATGTATATATATATTATATATATATATATAAAAGATAAGACGCCGTAGCTTCACCTTCTTCTATATGCGTGTCACGTGACTGAAAGTTAACCGCCAGCTTGTTGCCTTGACCTTTGATCCCCCCCAGGCACGGTGGCCATAGTGACGTCAGACGGCAGAATGATCGTGGTTAGTTCAATGTGTGTTGTTTTTTTTAAAAACCACAGTTGACCGTGAGGAATAAACGTTGTGTGTTCCACAGGGCACGCTGAAGGGCTTCGACCAGACCATCAACTTGATCCTGGATGAGAGTCATGAGCGCGTGTTCAGTTCCGGTCAGGGTGTGGAGCAGGTGGTCCTGGGACTTTACATCGTCAGGGGTGACAACGTGTGAGTGACCTTTCGCCTCGCTTCCTTCTGCTTTTTCACTTGTCATTTATCATGTCATCTTCGTGCGCGCGTCAGGGCTGTGATCGGCGAGATCGACGAGGAGACGGACTCCACGTTGGATTTAGGAAACATCAGAGCTGAGCCGCTAAACTCCGTCGTCCACTGACCTTTCATCTCGTATATCCTTGTATTTGTTGTTTTTTAAAAAGAATAAAAGATGATTTCTTGTTTTGTATGCTTGTATTGTTGTGATGTTTGGTAATAAATTGTTTAAATGTTCATGTATGTAGTTTTGCTGTGAATTATAATTCAGCGGTCGCAGAGGCAAAAACTCAGACATGGGAGGAGTTCGGTGAGGCCATGGAAAACGACTTCCGGACGGCTTCGAAGCAATTCTGGACCACCATCCGCCGCCTCAGGAAGGGAAAGCAGTGCACTATCAACACCGTGTATGGCGAGGATGGTGTTCTGCTGACCTCGACTGCGGATGTTGTGGATCGGTGGAGGGAATACTTCGAAGACCTCCTCAATCCCACCAACACGTCTTCCTATGAGGAAGCAGTGCCTGGGGAGTCTGTGGTGGGCTCTCCTATTTCTGGGGCTGAGGTTGCTGAGGTAGTTAAAAAGCTCCTCGGTGGCAAGGCCCCGGGGGTAGATGAGATCCGCCTGGAGTTTCTTAAGGCTCTGGATGCTGTGGGGCTGTCTTGGTTGACAAGACTCTGCAGCATCGCGTGGACATCGGGGGCGGTACCACTGGATTGGCAGACCGGGGTGGTGGTTCCTTTCTTTAAGAAGGGGAACCGAAGGGTGTGTTCTAACTCGTGGGATCACACTCCTCAGCCTTCCCGGTAAGGTCTATTCAGGTGTACTGGAGAGGAGGCTACGCCGGATAGTCGAACCTCGGATTCAGGAGGAACAGTGTGGTTTTCGTCCTGGTCGTGGAACTGTGGACCAGCTCTATACTCTCGGCAGGGTCCTTGAGGGTGCATGGGAGTTTGCCCAACCAGTCTACATGTGTTTTGTGGACTTGGAGAAGGCATTCGACCGTGTCCCTCGGGAAGTCCTGTGGGGAGTGCTCAGAGAGTACGGGGTATCGGACTGTCTGATTGTGGCAGTCCGCTCCCTTTATGATCAGTGCCAGAGCTTGGTCCGCATTGCCGGTAGTAAGTCGGACACGTTACCAGTGAGGGTTGGACTCCGCCAAGGCTGCCCTTTGTCACCGATTCTGTTCATAACTTTTATGGACAGAATTTCTAGGCGCAGTCATGGCGTTGAGGGGATCTGGTTTGGTGGCTGCAGGATTAGGTCTCTGCTTTTTGCAGATGATGTGGTCCTGATGGCTTCATCTGGCCAGGATCTTCAGCTCTCACTGGATCGGTTCGCAGCCGAGTGTGAAGCGACTGGGATGAGAATCAGCACCTCCAAGTCCGAGTCCATGGTTCTCGCCCGGAAAAGGGTGGAGTGCCATCTCCGGGTTGGGGAGGAGATCTTGCCCCAAGTGGAGGAGTTCAAGTACCTCGGAGTCTTGTTCACGAGTGAGGGAAGAGTGGATCGTGAGATCAACAGGCGGATCGGTGCGGCGTCTTCAGTAATGCGGACGCTGTATCGATCCGTTGTGGTGAAGAAGGAGCTGAGCCGGAAGGCAAAGCTCTCAATTTACCGGTCGATCTACGTTCCCATCCTCACCTATGGTCATGAGCTTTGGGTTATGACCGAAAGGACAAGATCACGGGTACAAGCGGCCGAAATGAGTTTCCTCCGCCGGGTGGCGGGGCTCTCCCTTAGAGATAGGGTGAGAAGCTCTGTCATCCGGGAGGAGCTCAAAGTAAAGCCGCTGCTCCTCCACATCGAGAGGAGCCAGATGAGGTGGTTCGGGCATCTGGTCAGGATGCCACCCGAACGCCTCCCTAGGGAGGTGTTTAGGGCACGTCCGACCGGTAGGAGGCCGCGGGGAAGACCCAGGACACGTTGGGAAGACTATGTCTCCCGGCTGGCCTGGGAATGCCTCGGGGTCCCACAGGAAGAGCTGGACGAAGTGGCTGGGGAGAGGGAAGTCTGGGCTTCCCTGCTTAGGCTGATGCCCCCGCGACCCGACCTCTGATAAGCGGAAGAAGACGGATGGATGGATATAATGCAGATGACAACATAGCATATAGTGTTGTTCGCCATACGGGTATTTTTAAATACTAGTGTGGAGGGGGGCGTGGCCTGCGGACCTGCAGTGAAACGGGGTGTGCCAGGACTGGCTTTAAGATCAGCGACAGGTGCGTAGATGGCCCACCTAGGCCTGATTATCTAATCACCTGTCGCTCTGTTAAAAGGCAGCAGCCGGGGAGGAGAGAAGTGTTGGAGTTGGAGCAAGAGCGAGAGAGAGAGACAGACAGACACAAAACAATTGCTGAAAAGCAAGACAATTTATTGCAAAATAAAACTATATTGTGAACCTGATCCAGCTCTCATGTCAGTGCTTGGTGGTCCGAGGAACCCGGAGGTTCCACAACTAGTTTGCATTGCATTATTATTACACTATTGGCCGATGGGAATACGAAGGTCCTGAGTAGTCCAGATTTCAATCCCGGGCTCGGGATCTTTCTGTGTGGAGTTTGCATGTTCTCCCCGTGACTGCGTGGGTACTCCGGCTTCCTCCCATCTCCAAAAACATGCACCTGGGGATAGGTTGATTGGCAACACTAAATTGGCCCTAGTCCAGTGGTTCTTAACCTGGGTTCGATCGAACCCTAGGGGTTCGGTGAGTCGGCCTCAGGGGTTCGGCGGAGGTCAAGACACACCCGACTCATCGTGTAAATACAAACTTCTCCTTATCGGCGTATTACGGATACGGCAACAGCTGACTGATTTGCAGGTGTGTAATTTGTTGTGAGTTTATGCACTGTTGGTTTTGTTCTTTGAACAAGGTAATGTTCATGCACGGTTCATTTTATGCACCAGTAAAAAAACATGGTAACACTTTAGTATGGGGAACATAATCACCATTAATTAGTTGCTTATTAACATGCAAATTAGTAACATAATGGCTCTTGACTAGTCATTATTAAGTACTTATTAATGCCTTATTCGGCATGGCCTTATTATCACCCTAACCCTCTAACCCTGACCCTAACCCTAACCAAATAACTCTAAATTAAGTCTTTATTACTTAGAACAGTAGTTCTCAACCTTTTTTCAGTGATGTACCCCCTGTGAATTTTTTTTTAATTCAAGTACCCCCTATTCAGAGCAAAGCATTTTTGGTTGAAAAAAAGAGATAAAGAAGTAAAATACAGCACTATGTCATCAGTTTCTGATTTATTAAATTGTATAACTGTGCAAAATATTGCTCATTTGTAGTGGTCTTTCTTGAACTATTTGGAAAAAAAGATAGTTTTTTATTAGAGATGTCCGATAATATCGGCCTGCTAATATTATCGGCCGATAAATGCGTTAAAATGTAATATCGGAAATTATCGGCATAGTTTTTTTAAATTATCGGGATCGTTTTTTAATTTATTTTTAATTTATTTATTTTTTTAAATTAAATCAACATCAAAAAACACAAGATACACTAACAATTAGTGTACTAACCCAAAAAACCTCCCTCCCACACTCATTCACACAAAAGGGTTGTTTCTTTCTGTTATTAATATTCTGGTTCCTACATTACATATCAATATACATCAATACAGTCGTGCTGTATGGTCTACTAATAGTACTAACCTTTAACAGTTAATGAAAATTAGTTAAATTAATTACTAGTTTCTTTGTAACTGTTTTTATACTGTTTTACTTTCTTTTTTATTCAAGAAAATGTTTTTAATTTATTTATCTTATTTTATTAATTTTTTTAAAAAGTACCTTACCTTCACCATACCTGGTTGTCCAAATTAGGCATAATAATGTGTTAATTCCACGACTGTATATATCGGTTGATATCGGTATCGGTAATTAAAGAGTGGACAATATCGGAATATCGGATATCGGCAAAAAGCCATTATCGGACATCCCTAGTTTTTATTTATATTTATAAAGGATTTTTGAATTGTTGCTATTTTTAGAATATTTAAAAAAAAATCTCACGTACTCCCAGGGGTACGCGTACCCCCATTTGAGAACCACTGACTTAGAATATGTTCCCCTAGTGTCCAAATAACTCTAAATTAAGTCTTTGTTACTTAGCATATGTTCCCCATACTAAAGTGTTACCAAAAACATATAACTTTGTCTTGAATTTGAAAAAAAAAACAATTTTATTTTTCACTAAAGAAGGGTTCGGTGAATGCGCATATGAAACTGGTGGGGTTCGCTACGTCCAAAAAGATTAAGAACCACTGGATTAGAGTGTCCGCCCTGACATCAGTAGGTCATGAGTTCAAACCCTGGCCGAGTCATACCAAAGTCTATAAAAATGGGACCCGTTACCGTTACCAGATGCATCACAACGATCGCTTTTCCCTTCAACAACAGTACTACAAATCACGGCAGACTTTATGACACAAATACTACTTTGGGACAAATGGTGATCCAGAAACTTATATTTTTGAGCCTGAATATAAGGAGGGTAATCTACAAGTTTTAGAAACTGTGTGCTAAACCGATCCAGAAAGTAGCAGTATTGCTGACTGTTTATTATGACCGTAATCAAACAATCACTTACTGTACAATGTCTGCTCTCACTGGGATGCTGATGGGATGTTTATATCTCCCCGTTTAGATGAATTCATCACAATACACCTGATTGTCTTTCTCGCCATCTTCGGATCTAAGTTGGATGTCAAAGTTGACAAACTTCTCGGTTTATGTCCACAACCTTCTACTATCCAGGTGAGAGGCATGATTTATAATCTAAAATTAACTTTCACCAACTCAGAGGCGATGCAGCAGCTCAATATGTCAATATGGCAGCATCAGCTCTTTGTGCGCTGCTTAAAGTAGTTCATTAACGTTCAATATGAAACGACGTGGTCGCATAGTGATGCGGATGTGGTTCTCCCAAGGATGCAGACGGCTTCGGACACAGCTTGCAGGTAGGAAAATGATTTATTGAAAATATAAATCGTACGGGGATCAAACAAAAGACGTGCAAATAGCAAAAGGCAAAAACAAAAGGACTAGCGTGGGAGCTAGCAGGAAAAAATAGCATAGCATGAAATCTAAGTAGTCGTTAACAGTTGTATGGGAACAAACTAGGAAGCCAGACCGAGTGAGGCCAGAGCAAAGACTAAATAGCCCTCTGATTAGCGCCCGGGCAACAGGTGCGCGTCCCGAACACTAACCAGAGGCAGGTGCGTACAATCTGCCGTCATGGCAACAGAAACAAACTAAACTCAAGGTGCTGAAAACACGTGACACAAACATAAACAAACTCTGATCCGGGCAGCGGATCGTAACACAATATCGCTAATACTTGGTTAATATTTACATCACGAGATGTAAATGGAGTACTGTTGGTGGTTTTTGATGTTTTTTTTTTAGAGTACTACCATTATCTATATTGTTAACCACCTGGCACTTGCAGTATTTTACGACTTAGAATGCATAGAAAAAAAGAAAAACACGTGTTCTTGCCTTACATTAGGATTGTGAATGATAGGAAAAACAGCGCAAAGAAAATAATTATTTCGGAGGAAAAGCTTTATTTGACACGATGCATATTTAATTGCAACACAAGATAAATCATCCACGTTAAAAATGTCACATTGTTTTTTTGTGTGTTTTTGTTTTAAAAAGTG